>NC_092461.1:15617500-15707500 GCF_047495875.1 Pithys albifrons albifrons | reverse complement strand
TCTTTCCATGTATATTTATTTTACTGTGTTTCAGGCTTATCCTTAGAAAAGATGTTACTGTTTCCCTCTCAGAAAAGACTAGCTGTTACTGAGGAGGTCCCCTAAAAAATTCTCTTTCCAGATGGATAATATGGAAGACTGGCAGACTTCTCTCCACTGAGTAGACATTGACAATGTGAAGTGCCATCGAAAAGTGACAGACAGTCAGTCAAAAACTTGGCCAAGGTAAGGAATACCTACTTCCTTAAATAACTACACTTGCTGTCCCAAATTCAGTCATGCTCTCTAGCATAATATTTTCTGTCCACTTTTTGACATATGTTAAACCCATCTACTCTCAGCTGGAAAGACAACAAGAAACAACTTCTTAATCTGCTTCCAAGCTGTCTCAGGAAGCTTCTGCACCTGTCTGAAACTTTCTCAGGCAAATTTCAAGCAAGTAAACAGTCTGTGCCCTGGTACAGTAAGAGGTGACAAATCATCTCAGTGGCAGTAAATTTAAGGACTAGTAACTTCTGAAACTTCTTTCTGCTGAAACTGGGTGCTTGCAATCCAATTGAGGCAGGAGAGAATCAAACAAATTTCTGTAAGCTACCTTTCTCAATGCTTTTGCTCTTTTTGACTGTAGTCAGGAATGAATACAAGCTTGTAGCTTACTGCAGCAGAGCCAGGAACTGGGTGTAAAATTCCATATTCTTATATTAGTTTTAAAAGGCATGTATGTACATGCTTAATCTCCACCTCAGTCCTAATATACTCCATCACAAATCAACAGTTTTACTCTCTAATATGGCTGAATTCAGATCACATTAGGATGCTAGCATGGTTATAAGATCATTTTAAAGTTATAATAGAGACATCTTATCAAAACCTCACTAAAAAAAAATATTCTCTGTCAAAGAAGGTGGCTATTCTTCTCAGTAAATAAAAGACAAAAATGCCACAGCATAAGAATTGTAAACAAGACCTCTCAAAAACCTGGCAGCATCTATCCCAGCAGACAGTGGCCATGTCTACATCAACAATCAGGGCAGCACTGCAGGGGCAGACTGTAGAGTGAAAGAGTTTCTCCTGACAACCTGACCTTCATAACACATTCCTTTCAGTTACTTTGCCTTAGCTTTAGCCTGGTCTCAAGGATCCGATACTATCAGTGGTGTGAACACAGAGAGGCACTCCTTATAGATCAGTTTCATTTGAAAGGAAAACAATTTTAAAGGAAACACGCTGACAGAATTTCACAGTGTACTAGTCTCCTAATCGTCCATATTTCCAGAAAAATTCACTTATGATCCAACCTGAAATGTAGACATATATATGTATCCAGTCCCTCATCCCTAAGTTGCAAGCTTCAGATGAGAGAAAACAAAGACAAATCAGCCCAACATGGAGGTTATCAAAAAAACAAAGAAATAATTACATCTCTATTTGTAAATACTTCTACAAATTTTCTCATAGAAGCTGTACAGTTAATGTTATTCCTTTATTCTCACTTTTGATCCACTAAGGATGCAAAGAAAATATTAAGAAACCAAAAATTATTACATAAGTTATCTTTAACCATAACAATTATTCCCACAAGTACATTTTTTTTTCTTCTTCTCTTTTTAAAATTATTTCTAGGTCAATTAGTAAGTAATAACAATAACAAAACTACAAGAGCAAAAAGGGAAATTAAAATACAACCCCACCTTTCCTAATCTTAAAATATTTCTGAATCTCCCTAATTTTTTAATTATCAATTGGGTATCATTATATCAGCCTTAGATCTCCCTCCTAGGGACCTTGGCTGCATGTTTATCTCCTCTGAGTCTGACTGAAGCTTAATTGCAAGAAATACACAGAAGTAACCAAGTTCCAAGATGATCAGACTAAGTTACTGTGCAACATCACATACAACTACCTGAAAGGAGGTTGTAACAAGGTTGGAAGGAGAAGTCTCTTTTTCAAAGTAACAAGTGATAGGACAAGAGGAAATGGCCTCAAGTTGTGCCAGAGGAGGTTTGGATTGGATATTAAGAAAAATTTTTTCACTGAAAGGATTGTGAAACATTGGAATAGGCTCTCCAGGGAAATGAGGGAGTCACCATCCCTGAACGTATTTAGAAAATATGAAAATGTGGCACTTGGGGACATGATTTAGTAGTGGACTTGGCAGTGCTGGGTCAACAATTGGACTTGATGACCTTAGCAGCCTTTTCCAACATGATTCTATGAAAGAGTTGTGACATATCGTAGAAGAGGAGATAGTAGAGTTAATCTCTGGAATCTGACATTCACAGAATCAATTGGGTTGGAAAAGATCTCTGAATTCATCAAGTCCATGCACTATGATGCACTGAGTACCACGTCCAATCTTTCCTTAAACACCTCCAGGGACGGTGACTCCACCACCTCCCTGGGCAGTCCATTTAAATGTCTAATCACCCTTTCTGTGAAGAAATTCCTCTTAATGCCCAACCTTAATGTTCCCTAGCACAGCTTGAGACGACACGCCCTTATCCGGTTGCTAGTTTCCTGGGTGAAGAGGCTGATCCCCATCTGGTTACAACCTCTCTTCAGGGAGATGAAGAGAACAATAAGGTCACCCCTGATCCTCCTCTTCTCCAGGTTGAACATTCCCAGCTTTCTCAGCCACTCCTCTTAGGACTTGTGCTCCAGACCCTTCATCAGCTTCATTGCCTTTCTCTGGACCTGCAGCCTCACCACTGCTAAGTACAGGGGAACAATCACTTCCCTGGTCCTGCTGTCCACACTATTCCTCATAAAAGCCAGGATGCCATTGGCCCTCTTGGCCACCTGGGCCCACTGCTGACTCATGTTCAGTCAGCAGTTGAGCAAAACCCCCAGGTCCTTTTCTGCTGGGTCACTTTCCAAACACTCTGCCCTCAGCCTATAGTGCTTCATGGAGTTATTGTAACCAAAGTGCAGAATCTGGCACTTAGTCTTGTTGAATCAGATACTGTTGGTCTTGACCTGTCTATCCAGCCTGTCCAAATCCCCTCCAGATACATCTGTCCTCCTTCTCCTGCAGACCCTACATCATTTCTTTGCTTACCTTCCCTCTTCTAAGGGAAACAAAGTACAAATCCTTCAAACAGCCTTATTCACTGCATAATTTGAATTGGATTTGAAGACATCATCCATTCTGTGCAATGAGGGACATAAAAATTGTTTTGGAATCAGTAAAAATATTTGACTACTTGACAATATCACAATGCATCCATCCAGGACATTAATATTAGATAACCATAACACTGGATTTTCTAACTTTTGAGTATTTGAAAATTGTCACATTAAGAAAAAAAGTCTAAGTGGAAAGAAGAATCAGTTGCAATTTCTCTGTGTAGCTGTAATAACCATTCTTCTAATGAATCAGCGTTAGCAATTGTAACCCTGAATCTTCAAAGATGTCTAACATGACTTTAAGGTTATTTACTCCTGCTGTCCTGCCACAGTCCTGCCACTGCAACTGTGGTTCTCCCACTGTTTCCAGCAGTCATGGTAGTGAATTAGCAATATACATGGTACTAGCACTGCAGCAGCAGAATATCTGGAGTTTTGGAGTAGTAAAGGAAAGCAGTTAAAAACGGGTTAAGTATTCTTGTGCACATGGCACACCACAAAGACAATAGTGTAGCTCTTGATAGATGTGGGTGAGGAATGGGTTGGTGACCTGGAGCTGGACTAGCCTGTTGGCTGCAGTCATGAGAACATCTGCTGTGCCTGGATTGAGGAAGCATACCTTTCATCTATCCTATGGCTTGCACAGAAGTAGCACACCAGGTGTCACATGAAAAAGGGGAAGAAATGCAAAGATTACTTTGTCCCACCTGTATTATATATTTTTATTGGCTATAAGTGTCCCCAGAATATCAAAGCCTTTTAAAGCCCAACACAGTCAGTCCACATCTCACCTAAAGAGACCCTTCGCTACACAGATTCGCTGCGATGGACAGCACTTTTGATAGCCTGATACGGAGATGGCACTTAATAGCAAGGGAGAACCTTCTCCATCAAGTTCTCTTACAAGTTATATTGCTCCCAGCACCAGAAAAAAACCCAGACTAATTCTAGCAGTTCCCAAAATAACTTTTATTAATACAAATATGTGACAATTACTATATGGGTTGCATAGTCGGTGGTAACATCTAACTGCATGATTGCACTTAACTAATAACAAAAACCCCCAAACCAAAAGCACACTTCCAAAGGAGCACAACCTAAACCTCAATACAAAACTCAAGCAATTCCTTCTGCCATGACAAAACAATTTACAAAGATGGAAACAAAATCTAAACACACTCTTTAACATGAAGCAAAAAGAAAGAATATAGCTGCTTCCCACTAGCTACACATGTTAACTCACTAAGACAAGGGATTTGCACACCTTAAATCAAATCACTAACAACGAGTCAGCAACAAAGTACAGTGTAAGAAAACAAAACAATGAATAAAAATAAGTTATATATATACCTGGTAAGTTACAAGGTGTAAGGTAAGGTAAAATTAGTATCAAAGCAGCAAAGTTTAATTAGTACACAAAGTTTCTTTGGGGTAAAGGTGAAAAATGTTGATCTATAAGGTACAAAGCATAAGGTATATGAGGTAAAGAAAAAGAAAAACAGAGCGAATTGTCCAAAGGAGTGGAAGGAGACAAGGCAGCACGAAGGCTACCCCTGCAATGGTAACAGCACTTCTCTCCCCTGTTTTTGCTCATGTCTGATCTCCTTTTATACTCTTTTTTTTTCTTAGGCAGTTTGAGTGACTATAATCAATAATAGATTTTGGGGCAATAGACAGATGACTCAGGCCTAAGGGTTGGTTCCCTGTGTCCCTACAGGATATTGTGAAGAAAGGCCATTCTATTTCCATAACACTCCGTTCTCTCTTAATCCTATCAGTCTATCTTGAGCATTTTTGGGAAGCCACTGGGATTTCTTTATCCCTTCTTGTGTAGTCCATTGTCATCTGACAATGGTTTGGGGGAACACTCCTTCCATGTGCTGAGGTGTTTCCCATAACCCATCAGGCCTTGAATGGGTCTATCACCCTACACCAGGCATAACCTCCCATTCATACTGGGGTTGCCATACCAGCTGGGGACAGCTTCTAGCACGTAAAAACAGCACCTCTGTCCTCAAGGCAACTGGTCATTTGTTGGTCTCCAGAGGTACAGATCCACCATTCAGGTCAGGGAGAGCCAATTATTTTTGTCTCTTCCTTGGAGATGAGAATAAAACCTTTTTGTGTAATCCAACACAAAGCTATAAAGCCTTAATAATAGATCTCATGTAAGGATGCCAAAGAAAGTTTTTTGAAAAGTAACATCTTCATCTTCTATCCTCACACTGTCCACTCCCAGGGGTCAATGTAAATAATTTCAGCAAAGTTTGGCTGAATGCTGAGTGCTGCAATGAACAAGAAACCTGTCAAGCATGTGAGACTCCTGCTCAGAGACCGACACTTGGCAGGTGGTTTCAAATTTTACTCTCTAGACTATCTGTGAGGAGTAACCACAGGTGCTTTAGGGAGTTGTTTTCACTCTCTCAGTGCACAGAAGAGACAAGGAGGCGGTCCTGCTTCCTAAGAAAGTTTTAATTGTCAGTCTTCAAGCACAGTTTCTTTGTATTCTTGCCAGAACTCTCATGTAAGATGTGCTTGCTTGGTTTGCTGCATAGGAAATGAAGGCTGTTAATGAGTCTCTTCTTTTGTCAGGTGTTTGTTTGCTAGACTTTCTAGTGTGATCAAATTTACCAATGACACAGAGATGGGAGGTTTGTAAGCATGCTGCACAGTGACCCAAAGGTAGCAAAGCATCGGAAGCTACAGACATTAAGGGAAAAAATGTAGTGCTCATGGATATGAAAACCCAAAGCCTAGAAGAGAAAACAGTGGGCTTGAGTGCACAGTGGGTACAGAAACAAGCACCTATAAGCACTCTATTAGAACTTTATTGACATTTTGTTATTTTCTTAATTTAATACCTTTTGTCTGGTCAAATCTGTGTACTTCTAAAGAGGACAGAAATCTGACAGATTATAGTCAAGCAGTTTCCACAACAATATTGCTATTTGAAGAGGTGCAAACACTACAACAAAGTTTAAGAATTAAGTTCTAGATACTGTGTCAACAAAAGCACAGGAAGTATAAGTAGAATAAATAGGCTGATACCTTTATCTGAAATTAAATTCATACCATAGTCGTGTTGCAAACAATATGCTGTTATTTTCCTTTTGTAGACCAAAACGTTCAAATCCCAACTTTCTTCCTTGAGAGTTCCCAGAATCATGTGGAGTTGCCCCTGGGTTTCAGGTTTAGCAGTTCAGCTTTCATTGTGCTATATAACACTTGCTTTCCAGAAGCTGGAAACCAGTGATGAAAATATATTTTTCTGTCTAACATTCTGTCATCTTCATCAGAGCAACACATACTAAAAAAAGTACACCGAGTCCTGCCATCTTTCCCTCCCAATGCATTCTCAGTTCTTTTCTGTAGTCCCTTTAAGGGGTACCTTTCCAGCTGTCCTTGTCCTATCCAGTTCTGGTTTTGTCAGATTTATTTGGAGCATCAGTTTTAACAGTTTGTTTTCTCATCCCTTTTTTTCCTTGCTCACTTTAAATACTACTTCCCATTTATTTATATTTTCCCCCTGAGTCTCATCAATTTAAAGAGAAAATAAAAGATTCTGTGTATCATTTTCTCATTGTAAGAGGAGTTTTTTTCCTGGACCATTCCCTATTTTTATCAAGATAACCTTAATTTTTTCCAGGTTCTGGTTTTGCCAGCTGCTCTTTTATCAGATGCTGATCTCAGAAAACTTGGAAATGCTGCTGGTTTCAGTGGGTTTTTAGTTGTGTCTATAATCACAAATTTTAAATTTTTAACAGGGTTTAGTGGGTATTTAATGAATCATCAGACAAAATTAAAGTTTTCCAGAATAATTAACATCTAAATTCTGACCATCCTTAGAAAGTTTTAGCATCAAAATTGAATGTATGTTGTTCCAAAATGTAAAATTCAACTAACTTCAGCCTGAATCTGTTAACACATACTACCAACGAGCACATTCTCTTTGACATGCTGCTTCTCTTTTCTACCACTGATTCTTTCCTTTTTTCTTCCAAACACCTGGAAGTCCTCATAGCGACAAGAGTGGATCCTCTGTTGATCCCATTTTAATCTTTCTTGATTCTTATACTGGTGAAAAGAGCAGTTTCACCTTCAAGGTCAGCTACTTAAAGGGATACCAGCAATAAAAGAACTTCAGGTGCACAACCTGTATGTTTCAGTGCACAACTTTAAGGTCCTTGGTTCTCTGTGTGACACAGAAATTCAGAATTCAGTGTTTAAAATTCTCTGTGTAAAATGAGGGTTAAGGAAAAGGAGAGGTAGCTTTTGCAAAAAAACAAGGCTTAAATACATATAAAAGAATCATCTAGGTGTGGCTGCTCAACACAAGGCAGGAGATGACAAATTGTTTAGGATATGGAGAGATAACAGACAAGTTCTGCCCTTGACATTATTTGTCTGTTTGGCCCTGTTTGGCAGTAGCTTTGAGTACAGGCTCATCCAGGGAATGGCAGTCACTGAGGAGTCTGCCTTTCTCAAAAAAGTGTTATTTGCACTTAAGTCTTTTCAAATCACATAAAAAGCTTGACCCTGACTAACTCTGATTTGGCACCACCAAAATCGTGCATTACTTAGAAAGATGTATTTTTGTGTTGAGCTACCAAAATAGCTTTCCTTATTATCTGAACTATTTTCTCTTCTACTACCTGGTCTTATTACTCTGTTTGCCTGCTATGCTAACACTAACTGAACTAGCTGAACACACTGAACTGTGTCGATCAGAGGTTGTGAATCTTAGGTACTATTTTAAACAAGAGAACAGTGCACAAAACTGCAGCCCAAGAACAGGAACAGAATTAACTTCAGTTACACAGATTTTTACATGGACCCTAACAGTAACAGGCACAATTAACACCAGGAGCAGTTATGCATGTGATTCTCAATTCTTTGTGTGCCTTGCTAACAAAAAAACAACACAACCCAAACGCCCCAATAATTCCCATCTCAGTGGAAACAACAAAGTCTCCCCAAAAATGTAGTTGCCATTCTATTGTCAGCAAGTTTGCCAATGATAAAATTCCATTTCTTAAACCTCCTATCATCCAAGACCATGAGGTACTGAAACAAACCTGGCAAAACATTAAATGGATTTCAACACCCAATTTTTGCATAGTCCAAAATTTTGGTTTACATGTTAATGGATAACTGCCAAACTGTAGGCAGCCAGCATCGTTGACTCAATAACCTGCTGGAAAAATATCCCCCATGTGGATGACCATCTGCATCCACACAGCTGAAGCGTTAAATTATTTCATCACCGCCCCTGTCAAAATTTTGACTTCTTGACCTTCACAAAGAAATCCTGTGCCATCTCACCTAAAACCAGCCATCTTTTTTTTTGTTTTTTTCAAAATGTTACAGCTGAAGCACCATGATAGCTAAAAACATCTCATTAGACTAACAAATTTGCCTGTTTGCCCAGTATTTGTACTCCAAGTAGGCAGGGGAAGAAGAAGAGGGAAATCATTCAGAAAGATAACTTGGGTGTCTTCACTCCATCCAGGGACCGTTTGTAAAGAAAGATTCCCATCTGCTGTTCTACAGCTGATTGCATCACATATCTTGGTTTACATTCATATATTATTATTTTTTTCCTAACTTATTTGACTATCTTTTCCCTTCTTTTCTTTTTTTCCGAATATCCTCTCCAAAACAGAGATTTGGTTCATTGCCCAAGTCAGACAAGCCATTACCTAGGGAATTCTTTTTCACTCAACACTTTCTTTAAAATAGCATATTCAAATTGGATCCAGATTTCACCTTCTGCACAGTTTTAAACTGTTGATCTTTCTATGACTATTAACAGCAGAATCTTTCACCATTTCACATCTTGGCTTTTTCGGTTCTCTCTTTTCTGATATTAATGACTGCAAACATGTTCCTTAGCTCTAACATATTCACTATGCTGCTACTCAGATTTTTTGCTCATTATTACTACATGAATGTCACCTTTTTCATCCCCTCTCAGATTCTCCCTCACCTGCTTAACATATAAAGTCTCACATAAGCTTAAGGTTTATGAAATTAGTTCCATCTTCTCTATTTTTCATAACTTGTATAAGGTAGGACTCCCATTTTCCTCTGCCAGCAACTGAAGCTTTTACATACCAATCAGCCTGCTTCTGAAATATTTTAGGGCTTTTCCTGCATAATTTTCTCACTTAGGTAACCAAAGAGACAGACAACTTATTGAATCCTTTCCCGTTCTTTCTATAAAACTAGTTTCAAATACACTTTGTAATCCTGATGCCTAATAATCTGATGCTCATCATTGATGAATTCTCCATCTTTCCTTCCATACTTCCTCACTTCAATTAAGTCTCTTATTCCTGCCATTCTTGACATGTCAGTCCCCTGAAACATTTTGTTTATGTATCTGCAGTACCAACAAGAGCATTAACATTAAATATTTTTATCATTATTAAAACAGGTGAAAGAGATCAGCTGGTCTATAGCAATCATCTGGGCTCCTAAAATCAATAGAGACAAGTCACGTCTCCAGAGGCATTTTTGTCACTGATATCAGATGGCTGAAGTAAGTAAGAAACTATCTTGTATAAAGAGAGTTCATATTTGTAAGGATGGTGCCTATTGTTTACGTTAAGATAAATTAAAATAGTAACAAGATTTTATTTTATTCTATTACCCTACTTTTCCATCCACTTATACCTATACAAGTTGGGTTTTTTTCATTTTAAGGATTAAAATTTGCAATACTTAGTCCTTATACAACTGTGGTTTCTTGAGAAGTGAAGAGAAACAAACAAACCAAAAAAAACCCAAAACAGCCTTGCCACCAGTTTTATTAGATCTATAGCCAAAATATAACCTGGACTTCTCTTTGATATGTGCATTTTAAAAAGGGAGGGTTTAATGACTAATTGTAATTATTTATAAAAATTTGAGCTTTCAGGTACTTGTACAGAATTAAGAAGTTTGAACTTAATATTTGTAAGTTTCATTACAGAATTGTCAATTCTTACTGGTGAGTGCTACATAAATAAGAAGTGCTTTTAAGAGCTCTCACAGACAGAGGTAGGAGCAGAAATCAGTTCTGGACTTCAGTTTTGCAAGGTATTCTTTTCAAAAGTGATTTTTTTAGGAAGGGTTACTCAGTTCGACTTTTCCAGCATTTGAAAATACATCCAGAAGTACATATCTCAAATAGTATGTGAATAATATCAATATTAGACGTTACGCTCTTGCAAACAAAAAACTCTCCCAAACTGACCTGAAATATCATGTAACAATTTATTGGTTGGGTCAAATAGGGGAAACCTATCCTGAACTCTGACAAGCCTGAAGACTTGTAGAAATGAATACGCCAGCTCCAACATACAGTATCCATTGCCCCAGAATTTACAGAAAGATAAAACACCTGTTAAATCTCAGGTAGTTGTATTTCATTCTGAAATTTTTTGAACCACCCAGCTATGGAATCTGACTGTGTATCTTAGCTTTCTTGCAAATTGCTTACCATGCCTATAGCCACATATGACATGCCATTATCATCAGTCTGAGGTCTTGTTCCCTTGGCTGCCTAAAGTAGGCTAGTGCTTCTATTCCCTGATTGCATTAAGTTGCATACTTCTAATTCTTCAACAAACAAATTTAGTTTCATGATTAAACTAATTTTGTTTCATGATTAAATGTATCTTGGCTGTGAGCCTGAAATTCACTTTCCATAAACACTTGAAAGAGCAAAACTTAACTTGCATGAATTTTCATAAAAAAACTGTGTGCAGAAATTGGAACATAAGCAAAGAAGAATTTTATGCAAACCTTTCAGAGATGATTGGGAGAAGCAGTTCTATTTGCCCTGCTTGATTGTTAATATGTATTTCACTCTCAGTGTTTTTCTCAAGACTTTTTGCAGTTGTTGCATTTATATTACTTAATACATAAACAGCAGCTACAAAACAATGTGTGTAATGCATCAGCTGCAATAGAGCATGAACTATATATTACATGCAAAAAAGCATATAAAATGCTTTTATTTACAAAGTCAAGCACTTTACATTAGGAAGCGGCAGATTTAAATTGATGGAAAAGAAACTTTATCCTGCTTGGCTCTTTGAACATGCATCAGGATACTTTTTAATTCTATGATCATATACAATGCTCCCCCCACAAACGTATTAACATCTGTAAACCAGGATCTCAGGTTCAGCAGTGTTACAAGTTTACAGAAGTGGCATGTGATTCCACTGGTCATATAGATTTTCTCTAAATATACCATGTTCCAAATAATATTCTGTAAGTATTTTAGTTTTAAAAAAACATGCAAATTAAGTGCTTTCCTTGTGCATTGTAGTATGTTTCACCTGACAGGTTCTACTATCTCTTGTTTGTTAATTTCAGCTCAAAACTATGTGACTGAGCAACAGCCACAAGAAAGGCTTGAAGACTCTACATTTTATTGCATGAAAAGGATATTACATGCTTATACAATACTTTCATCACAGATTGTAAATCACTTTAAAGAGAAAAAAATATTATTACTTTGCTATTGTAGTCAAAACTTGTAATGATTATTGAAATGAATATTATGCAATAACAAGTTATTAATTTTCCCTGTGCTGCAGACTCAACAGCACAAGACTAGCAAATTTTCAATGGGTAGAGTCACATGTTTCAAAAGCCATTAAGGGTTGGACTTGATGAACTCAACCAGTCGATTCTATGATTCTATGATTCAGTACCCTGACCTGTCTTTACAGGCAGATGATTCTTTGACCCTGTATGATGTCCAGCTTCATACAAAGGAATCTTTATGATCAAGATATGCTGTTCACTCTAGTGTCCTAGTTCAGCAGATGGGACCAGTTTATCACAGTGTAGGGGTGACCAAAGCTATGTATCCTACACCCTCTATTCATTTCCCAAGAACTGCTAACAATGGATCATTTGCAGCAGCTGCCCAGGGCACACCTGACCCCTCAGGGTGTGAGCTGGGTGTGAAAGACACCTGTGAGATAAGAGCTGTGATAACTCCCTTCCAGCAAGTTGTTAGCACCTCCACACCCAGCCTGAGGGGGCGTGTCTGCTAATGGGCCAGCAACAATTCCAAAATACCCCATGACTCACAGAGTCAGATCACCCATTGTGTAACTCCTTGCCCTGGGGGAGGTACTGGGTGCTCCCACCTGGACCTGAGGGTACATAATCTGGGGGTTTGTCAAATCTAGAAGAGGACCAGAACCTTGACAGGAGGAGGAGAAGACCACCACTCTTCAGCAGACTGCAGCCATCATCTGCATTAACAGATTCTTCACTCCCTTTTGCTTTGGACTTGAGGAACCACGTGGGGTTCAGCACAGGGACCAACAAACACCATTGTGTTTGTGCCCCAGGGTGCTGGGTTATACTTCTGGGTTTTGTGGGTTGAGACCAATTTCTCTTTATGCCATTGCATTTATTGTAATATTGTTAATAAATTGTAACTCTGATTTATAATTTCTTTTGTGTTGGGTTCATTACTCCTGCCAGTTTACCTTTAAACCAGCAAATCTAGAAAAATCTGTAACTGTGTTCCTGACTCTCACAGGAATCTTTTCTGAGGTTTAGTGATATTTCCTAGCCAAAAGTTTTCCAAAAGACTGTTGTTGACTTTTGTGGGAAGGAATTGATTTAGCGTGTACCATATTCATATGTTCACTTGGAGATCCAAAAATGGAAACATCTCAACATTATTTCTGAAAAATATTACCTTTATTTGATGTTTCCATCTGTAAAATATAGCAAAAGTGACTTTCAGTTATGATTTACACAATTATGATTCCTACATAAAAATAACTCATAGATTTTGAAATAAAAAGGCAGATAGAGAATGTACAGGTTTTGCTCATTAATTTCTCTATTATGAACTGATTTTCTGGTTGAGATACACATATTCTTAAAGTCCTTCTAAAAGATGAGATTCTATAGGAATGAAAAAAGTTCAAATATTAAATGCATAAATAAAGAACAGTTTCAATAGAGATATAGTATAGAAAATTTGGGTTATACAGTGAGAAGAAAACTATTATTTAGCTATTATATGGATAAAACACACCAAATGGGAAGAAGATGGAATACCTAACGGCAGAAGTAAAGGATATATAAGGTAGTTATTAGGCAATAATATAATTAAGCTAATTACAGAGTCAGAATGAAGAAGGATTTTGTTCACCTACAGATAAGAACATCTGCGCAAATCCATGTACATGAACAGAAAAATTCTACCCACATCATTCTTTTCCCTTTTTTTAAATCTACACTCTCTTTCACACTCAAGATCTACTACTCATTTGCCTTCCTCATAGCCAAGCTCTAGCTGTGTTATCGAAGCAGTTTGCAATAGCTGCTAATGCCTACTAAACTCTCTCTGTAATAGTTATCATAGAATAAGATGGTGCAGTTACTATAATACTTACTATCCTTTGGTAAAATGCAAGGGTTAAAACACAAGTCTGCAGCTCACAGGGATACTTCATGCATTGACAATATTGTTTACCTATTTATATGTTACCCAAGCATCAACAAAACAGGAACATGTCTACAAGGCCCTTAAGAACACTGATTTCATATATATAAAAAATAAATAAAATATGTAAAAATAAATATTTTTGTATATGCAAAGAAAAGATTGTGAGGGAAATAGAAGTAGCAGAGTATAAGTTCAGAGCCAGTAAAAGGTGATATCATGCAGGATATATAGTTTTACAGAGCAACCAGTACTGTTTTTATGCTGAAGGCTTAGAATGCATCTGGCCTCCAAATGCAAGCACTTTTTGGAGTTTCTGCTTCCTCACTGTGAACCTTTAAATGACAGCTTGTGCCTAGAAGTCAAATCTAAAGCCAATGAAGACAATGTGAGTTTTCCGGGTATCTTAAACCAGCTTACAATGACAACTGTAAATCGCAATAGAATTCATAGTCTAACAGAATAGGAAATTTTAAAATAACACACTTGTTACAGTAACACTGGTTTATTAATTGACCAGCCCATAGTACAGAGAAGAAATCCTATTAAACTTAGTGGATGAGTGAAAGGAGATCACTTTGCGTTTCTTCCCTGAATCCAAATTATTCTCACAGCTCGAGAAGAATCAGTGGCTGATAATGGCCTAACAACCTCTAACACCAACAGATATGACCTCAGGTGTAGTGATAAGAATATATAATTCTGCATTCCCTGAACTTGTCCTCATCTCCTGGAGAGTCCTGACATAATGGGACCTTGGTGCCACCTTGAACAATAGAAAGCTTAAAATTTAGAAGATATTTGAAAGGTACTGGGTCACACAATAATATTTACAGGAGTTTAAGATATATTTTGTATTACTGTGGATGAAAATTTACAAGAAAAAAACAGTTATTTCAAAGTTTAATATGCATGACACTTTGGGAATAAAAATTATATATTTGATTTCTTAATATGTTCATTCTATTACATATTCTGAAACTATCCACTGATTAGAAAAACTAATAAATAAACATTTTATTTTCTGGGGAGGAATAATTCTGTGACTCTAAACTTAACAGCAGAACTTCCAGCTGACTTCAGAAGAACATGGGCTAGGATCCCTACTCGGAAACATTCAATACTTGCCTGCAGGATATCACAGGCCAACTTCCAGAGTCACCTGCCAGCAAATAACAATTATATGAAATTCCCAACCAAATACCTCATCATAAGGCAACAGAGAGAAGAAAAATTATCTCTTTCCCATTTAGAAACAATAACTCTTTAAGTTGTACATATTTAGCTATTTCTAATTAAAATCAGCTGCGGTTTAAAGACTGCTCAGTCTTTCCCTAGGAAATGCAATCACAACTGTGATCTAGAGCCTAGATAGGAAACAGTAAGATGGAGAATACCCCTTTTATTTTAAACAGTCCCTCATATATAAATTATTTGCCCCCACAGAGCAATTAGAACAGCAACTGAATATTCTTCTTTCCAGGCTAAGAATGGCAGGAAGAAGACAAGGCAAAAATTTACTTCTGTTTTGTTGAGACCATCCTTATTTAAATCCTGAAATGCTATTACTTTTCAAAAAATCCTTTTTTTCTACTCTTAAAAACACTAAAATGATCTTCTCAGAGTATATAAATCCTCTAAGGCAGAGAGAAGCTGTGGGAAGCCATTCCCTCATGAGTTGCAGGCAAGTACTCAGATATTTCTTGCATAGGGAATGCTGCAGCCCCCTGGTGCAATAATTAGATACCAGATGACACAGACACAGTGGCTGAAATCTTGGCAGCTGCAAAGGGGCTGTGAAGATGATCTCTCTCTGCCCCTGGGCAGCTGGACTTTAGACACGTGCTGCAAAAGGCCTCAGCATTCCAGCTCTACTATGTTAGCACAAACTGGTTTCTGGATTCCATACTCAGCCAGACTTTCTCATGCCTGATCTTATACGTGGGATGAAAAGCCTTGGAAAGACTGACGAACTGCCATTTGGCTGCTATTTTGGAACTTCAATAAGGAATGAATGAATGAATGAATGAATGAATGAATGAATGAATGAATGAATGAATGAATGAATGAATGAATGAAGTGAAAGGCAGATCTCGAGACCCAAAAGAAATTAGGATACCATAGCTTTAAAAAATGAGCTTTCTAATTTTCACTATGGCAATGCTGCTTCTGAGCATTATGTTAAATAAAATTTCCTGAAGGAAGAAGTGAATGACAAGCAGGTCATCTTTCCTTTATCACACCATAAGCCTGATAGAAAACACTTCCCCTTGCTTTAAATCAGCTTTGGGAAAGATACCTAGTTAGGAAATTTTTGGAGCCAGATTTGTAGTCCCTAATTTCCACTATCACCAATAAGCTTCCTCTTCACAAACTAGTTTCAGAACATCAGCATCTGAGCCCTCATGCACCCACTCAGATTAATGAACACAAATACACCCACAGGCCCAGATAGTTAAAGTGGGATATTAATTCTCAAGAGAGGGAAGTTCCTATCATGGGATTTATGTCACCCACCCTAGTGAGGGCAGTATAATCTATACAGCTCATTAGAAGCAAGTAAGTTCTCCTTAACAGTATTTTCCCAATTCACCATTGCCCTGCTGGCTCCTTTGTGTGAGACACTTGTTCCTTCAACCTGCATTTCCGATCTGCCCATCTACAGATTACATTAGCTCCAAGGGATACAGCTCTCCAAAGAAAGCTGAAAACTATAAGTTCTAAAGAAATCCTCAGAAGCTTATCTGGCCACTAATCAAATGGAGTAGAAGTTCTCTAGCACCCTGTGCTAGGAGAATTTCTGTCTCAATAACTTGGGTTTTGACATAAACACTGGAAAAAATGCATGCTGTCTCTGGATGGAAATCCTCTGTGGCACCATCAGACATGTTAGGAAAACATGCTGAATAACAACTAAATTCAGCTTAAGAGATAATTGGCACAATCATCTTCACAGACATGCTGAAAAAAAGACCATTTGCAGCTATTCATGTTACTGTGTACAGCTTGGTTTTTTCATGAGAAATCAAGATAATACTTTAAGGAGGCAATTACTATAGTATTTTACATACAGTAACCTACATATTAAAAAACATTAGTTTTATAGATTATGCCAAGGACTGCTTTTACATGACAGTGATTATTTTCACTTGACTTCTTATTCTGGAATACTATTACACCTTTTGGTTTATATTCTTTTAACTTGTACCAAAGTACACATCTCTAAGGGATTTTGAAAAGGAGAGTTTTGTTTAATAGTGTCTCATTCTCAGGAACACTTAGTAGTTACACCTAACTAAGGGATCAACACTTTGTTCTTGTGCTTAAATAAAAATTAGGAGTTTGCAGACAGTGCAAATAAATTTAAATTATTGTGTACAGAAAAGCTGAGGAACATGTCACAAGCAATATATATAGAAAAAGAACTAAAACCCTTGAGCAAGAGCATATTAAAAAGAAATTTTATTTAGACAGTATTTTACTTCATATAAAGAAAAGTATAGGAAAAACAATACTAAGACTGTTAAGCACAGTGGACGCTTTCTACCATTTTATTAAACCTAAGATTCTTGAAGTTCAACTTCCTGTGCAGACTGGAGGAAAACTGAAACAGGGACAGCTCTTGTGATTCACATGTCATGGACCAGGGATATTTCAAGTGCTTTGATGAAACTTCTGGAGTTCGCAGGTTCATTTACTGTACAGTTCATGTCTGTAGGCCCATCCATGGAAGTAGGAAATGCAGCTTAATCACCATTATCAACAAACACTAATGGTAAATAATTCTTTCATCCCACATAAAACAAACACTGATAAGAGACAGTCATTTATAATAGTGGTCTGGCTAGATGCTGCAGGTCAGCGGGCAGGTAAATGATTATAAATTCCGAAGAGAAATTAGAAATTCCTCCATTCCATTTAGCCTATAAGGATGGTAATTAGAGTTATTAATATTACTTGCTATTCAGCTCTGTTGACCAATACAGTCCCAAACCTTGTTACCATAAGAGGATATTATTAATACCATGGAAATCCTTCTATTGGAATCAGTAGTAACACAAAAATAGAATTAGAAAGCAAGATAGCACAGAAAAAGGAAGAATTTCAAAATCTCAGCTCAAAACTTCTCAGACACAACACACATTTTCTGATAAGATATAGTTAGCTATTGATTACTCTTTCAAATACTGTGCAGATTAACAAATAAAAACTCAAAGCAGAGTTCAACAGTCGAGGAACATGAGGAGATGCCAGAAATAACATGTAGGAGTTAGATGTCATTTATAGGTGTCATCTTAAGCATAAAAAATTTTACAAATCCAGTTGTTTAAACAGCTCAATAAGGTTTGAACTTTAGCTGTCAAGAAGTTGTGACTAATTTCCCTCCATCCTAATGAATAAACAATAAAGCGAAAAAGATTCTCTAAATGTGAAAGAAACTTTGAATATTGTTACTATCTGCACAGCTAATTAAATGAATCATCCTCATTTTCTTCACAAAGCACATGTGTGAGTGGTTGTTCCTAAACAGAATCTGGAAACCACAGATGGCTGCTGCAACCATGGTTAAATAGTCTTTGACACCATGCTAGAAAGTACAGCTTGTTCTTGTATGAGTTCAGGTGTTGACAATAAAGGTGCACAGAAGTCCATGAATGACATGGAGACTTAACCATTCGGTTAGCACAAAAATGTGAAGTCCACTATCTGGGAGTTTATGGAAATATTAGGAAGCCAGTATATCAGAAAAAGATTAAATCCAGTACACCCTGTGGTTGCAACAATTATTTCTTTATATGTTTTATGTTGCACCAGCACCTTTAATTAACATTCTTAATTTTGTGCAAGCTTCTTACACATTTTATGGGGTGATTTTTTTGGTAACAGTTTGTGGAGGAGGGGGTGTTCCTAAAATTTAATACACAAAATTTAGATAAAAAATGAACGAGTTGGTTTTGTTTCATACCTTTTATTATTTTTATGTAATCCTCTTTGTGAACACTCTGATTTCTGCATAATATAAGTTTAGAAAATAGCGACTTGTTGTACTGAAATGGGATACTCTTGATCTGAAATAAGGATATTAATCCTCAGCCTTGCATCAAACAATAAGTTTGAAACAGATTTCTTTCTCTCAACTCCATTATAGGAGTAACAAATGTGCTTTTGCTCATTAACTTGTATATCAAACAGAAAGGCCTTTAATTGCTTATTTTGCTAGCTGAAAAAGAGACTGAAATTCTGGGGAAAAAAATGCAAGAAGTAATCTAAGCTCCCTTTTTTAATTTGGTGTTTCTGTACTCTCTATTATTTTGCCTATACCAACTCTTTCTCCTCCAAAATTTTAGAGAAATATCTCTCAATTCACTCAACCCAAAACTTCTTAGGCATTTAAGAATAGTACAGAAATAACCCAGCTACTACAATAACACCTATTCAAAGCTTGACTGTGGTTCTTTCTTTTATATGCAGTAAAAGAAGCGAAGCAATCCCATTACATTGATACAGTAATTTACAGAGCAAAAGTACAATAATAGTCAAAATGTAATACCAAGGGGGACAGAATTCCCCATCTGCTCAGGACTAGCAAAGAATCAAATAGAGATCTAAAAACCATCACACAATGGTAGATGTGAAAAATTAACACCTCATTTGATAGAACAAAACAAAGCAGCTTTTTTAAAAACATGTTTGTTTTTCCCTCTAGTTACAACACTGGGAGCAGTTCTGGTCCTAAGGGGTATTTCCCAAGCCAGAGACAAAGTCTGTGATAGAGTCTATAACAGAGCTTTTAACTCACATTTCCACTCTCAACCACCAGCTAACAGCACTGTATTTTACTCTTAGAAATGCATCGTTTTCTACATTTTGTTTCCAATTTCATTATCAAACAGACCCCCAGAAAAGGAAAAATTTCAAAAGGATTACAAAATCCACTTGCAGTCTTGTACAAAGTGATTCCTGAATTACTCTCAGTCGGGCAGCAAGGGGCATGAAATATGGTCAGGGCATAGTACAGCTAATATTCCTAAATTACTTATAAGAGAGGCAAAATCCAGAGGTCAAATTCTGTAAGATAAAAGTATGAAATTCTCACTGAAACACATGTGAAAATCCCATATATAAATCTGTCCAAGGAGAGAATCTGGAGAATTTTCAAAATGAAATTGTTGGCATAAGCACAAGAAAAATGGATCTTTAAATGGAGATTCCTTTTTAGTACACCCTTTTTACTTTCCTCTGAAGTAATATTCAGAATTACTGGAGAGAACAAACTGAATAAAATAGAAATGCTTTATGTTTCAATAACTGTGTAGGGTGGAGATACTTTGCATCACAGTAAAAATATTAAATTTTTAAAAAATGGTGGGGGTAAAAAAGCACTTACCAGATCCATTTATTTTAACTGGCAGAACCAAGCTTCATTTGTCTGTTCTTTCTCTTCTCACAAAGACCATTGATGCTGAGTAAGAACACCTGATAAAATGCCCTAGAGAAGCTTTACAACTCAACTGGCACTTACACAGCAGATAAGTCTCACTGATATCACAGTAATCTTTCCAAAAGGATGAACAGCTCTTGAACAATTTCTCCAGGGAACAGTATTAGACACAGACTTTCTCCATCATCAGATGTGATATTCAGTCCATATGTAACATACCTTGTGTAATGACACACAGTAGCTAATACACTGATTTTTCTATATGCTTTAACATCAGCAAATAATAAAAACTGATAATTTCTAATGGTTTAAAAATATGTGATGGTATGTGTCTTTAGAATGTAGGCCAAAGATCCTCACTTTATCATCACAGTCAAACAGCTGAAACATTTTGATCTTATTTACAGAAGTTCTACATCATTGAAATACCTTTTCTTTCTATTTCCACCTTTTACATTACTTAGTTTGTAACTGCACAAAAGAGCAATTTCTGCTGCTATATTAACCAGCACAATTCAAAATCTTTTTTTTTAATTATCTAAAGCTCTGCCAAACTTGAATTTGAAAGGGTTTAGACAAAAATAATTTTGCCTAGTTCCCAAATCATGTGTACTTATTGACAATCTTTATTGGCCTTCATTCACACCACAAGCTCCTAAACTTGGTTATCTGGTCTGAACTTGTCATCCCTGCTTCCTCAGTAATCAGTGACAGACAGTCCAGCCACAACAGAGAGTGGTTTGTTCTGTGTGAGTGTCTGCTTGGAATAGGATGAATTATTAAATCATCATGTTGACATGAACTTAGACTAAATGCCTAACCTTTAGATTGATATAATCACACCAAACTAATCCTTTTCTCAGTGCTCAGTTCCATGCAGGATATTAGCAAAAACAAGCAAACACACAATATGCACATAGTAATTTCTGCCTTCATAAGCATAGCTGTGTTCATGAGCAGTAATTAGTTACATTTCTTAACTGTATCTGTATGAAAAAAGGGAAAGTATTGCTATTCTTTTACAGGTGAGAAATCTCAGACAAAAAAGTCAAAATTATCCAAAAGCTCACTTGAGAAATTTAGATCCAGCTTTTTCCTTGTTCCTTTTTGTTGTTGTTTTTGGGGGGTTGGGGAGGGTGGGGGTGGGGTTGGTGGGGTGGTTATTTGGCTTTGGTTTTTGCCTCAGTATTCAAAACCAGCTCGGGTAAGAACAGCCAATTTTTCTTGAGTTTCCAGAAGTAACAATTACACACTTCTACAAATTTGGCTTCAAAGTCCTGCATACGTATCAAAAGAGTGTGAGAAATCCAGGACTTTTGCTCAGCTGAAACAGTTAAATGCCACTCTTCATCTAAGCCTCTGGTAGAGGCAGAGACATGCATATTCTCTGGCTGCAAGGTTATACTGGTTTCCTTCTGCATCCGCCTGCCCTATTTACTGCAATATGTGAGACATGGATGCTATAGGCACCAGGCACAGAAACCTGATTCACCCTCAGAGAAGTCATCTTTGGCAGTCAGAGAGGTCTGGTCACACACTTCTGACTGTCTTGCTTTTTTCTGTGTCTGTCATTAAAATCTGCAACATAGTAGTTATGGAAAATGAACAAAAGTTGAGACACATGAATGGATTTAGACTCAGGATATTTCTGACTTTACAATCTCAATGCTCTTTTCATGCAGATTTTTAAGGACTGTAATAATGAAATAACTGCAGTTTTAACCTCTATCAGCATTAATACTTAGGCCACTAGTTACAGCAGCCAGGATCAGCTTATTACTGTGTGGATGTAACCAAAACTGTGTATTCTACACCCTCTATATCATTTCTAACAAACTGTTAACAATGGACCATTTGCAGCAGCTGCCAAGGGTGCACCTGGCCCCTCAGGCTACAAGCTGGATGTTAGAGAACCCTGGGAGATAGGGTCTTCACACCAATGACTCAGGTGTGATAACTTCCCTCTGGGGAGGCACTAGCACCTTCACACCCAGCCTGGGGGGCCATGTCTGCTAATGGGCCATCAACAATTCAAAATACATTCAGTGACTCACAGAGTCAGATCACCCATTGTGGAACTCCCTGCTCTGGGGGAAGTACAGGGCGCTCCAACCTGAACCTGAGGGTATATAATCTTGGGGTTTGGGGACTTCAGATACCACTCACTGGATCCAGAGCAGGCCCAGAACCTCGATCAGACTGCAAGCATCATCCTCACCAATAGGTTTTCCTTTCCTTTTACTTTGTACTCAGGGGCACCACAGTGGCTAATAAACACCATTCTGTTTATGCCCGAGGGTGTTGAGTTATATATCTGAGGTTTTGTGGTTTAAAACCAATTTCTCTTTGTATCATGGCATTTATTGTAATATTTTTATTAAATTATAATTCTGACGTAATCTGAGTTGGGTTTATTTCTCCTGCCGGTTTACCTCTAAACCAGCATAACCACCATTAGGATTTGGACTTTTGAAGTCACAGCATACACCTCTCCAATTGAGCTAACAGCAGAAATGCTGATGATAGCAGAATGAATATATTGAGTAACCATTATGATGTACAGTTTAATCAGTGGATTTCAAGCCTGTTCACTGACCATAGGAAAGACAGAGGTTAGTAAATCTGGTTTCCATGACAAGTTCTGGATAGGGAATATTCTAAATTTGGTTTTTGTGTTTATTTCTCCCCAGTATTCTGTCTCTGCTCTTTCCATCTGCTTAAACCTCTGCCCTCTGCCTGCATATCTGTAGCTGTAGTCTCCACTTCTGCTCATACCAAGGCCTCTAGTGTCTCTCCTTATCTCTCCTCCTCCTCTCCAATCTTTCACTCCAGATGGTCTCTTATTCCTGTACTTGAACCTTTCCATTCTGCATTGTGCTAGTTTTTTGCTGGTAGTTAATTTCCTTCACAGTGGCTAGTATAGAGATATGTTTTGGATTTGTGCTGAAAACATATATAGATGATTATTTTATTTAGGTTTTTTTTGGGGGGGAGGGGGAGGTTGGCTTAGCAGTGCACAGAGCTGTGGTCTTGTCTGCTTTCAATACTACCATGCAGGCAAGGGCTGGGGGTGCATGGGAATTTGGGAGGGGACACAACTGGGACAGTTTACCTCAACTGACCAAAGAAATACTCCATACCATACGACATCATGCTCAGTGTATAGAGCTGTGGGAAGAGGGGGACGTTTGCAGTGATGGCATTTGTCTTCCCAAGTCACTTACGCGTGGTGGAGACCTGTTCTCCAGGAGTATGCTGAACACCTGCCTGCCCATGTGAAGTGATGAATTAATTGTCTTCCTTTGCTTGTGTGCATAACTTTTGCCTTCCCTATTAAATTGTCCTTATATCAACTCATAGGTTTTCTAGCTTTTATCCTTCCAGTTCTCTCCCCAGTTCTGATGGTGCGTGAGTGAGTCAGTGGCTGCATCATGCTTGGTTGGTATCTGGGGTTATATCACAACAAGTATAACATATTTTTGACTTCTCTAAAAGGTGCCAGAATTCTATGGTTGTATTGGATTTGATACATCTGAGACCTCAAAATATTCTTAAGAAGCAGAACATGGATGAAAATGAAAATTAAATTGATCTGAAAATTAGAAGTTAGTGAATATTTTTGTAAGACAGTTAACTGTTAGTGAATCAAACAATTAAATATTTAACTGCCAGTCAACAAATAAATATTATCAAACAGTCTTCAACAGATTAAGTGTTTTAGAATCTGAGATTAGTTGATTCAATGTCTGCCAACCTGAGATTAACTGTTTACCTATTAGGAAGATGACAATTAACTTTTCAAATTACAATGAAACAGAAATGAGCAAGTAAATACTGCAGACACAGAGGGAATGGTTAGAGAGAACACTTTCCACATTTTACGACTCGTTAATGTTCTGATACACCAGAAAAACTTGAGCAGATACCTGAAAGTCAAGGGGCTCTCACTGACGTAAAACTGGTAGGAAGCTCCAAATAGCACTATCAGTTTTAGAAATTTCTAGAACAAAATAAAGAGAAGAAAAAGAAATATGACAAATCAGAGAATGAGCAGGTGTCCTAGTTCAGCAGGTGGGACCAGTTATCACTGTGTGGAGGTGATCAAAGACTATGTACTCTACCCCCTCTATTCAATTCCCAAGAACAATGGACCATTTGCAGCAGCTGCCCAGGGAGTCATTAGCATCTTCACACCCAGCCTGAGAGGGCATGGCTGCTAATGGGCCATCAACAGTTCAAAAATACCCCATGACTCACAGAGTTAATTACCCACTATGTGAGTCCCCTGCTCTGGGGGAGGGACTGGGGGCTCCCTGAGGGTGCATAAACGGGGGGTAAGAGGACCTCAGGAACCACTTGTTGGATCCAGAGGAACAGCAGGACCTCGACAGGAGGAGACCACCACTCTTAACCAGACTACAGCCATCACCTGCACCAACAGGTTCTTCACTTCCTTTTGCTTTGGACTCAGAGAAACCACACGGGTCTCCGCACAAGGGCTAACAATCCCCTTTGGGTTTGTGCCCCAGGACACTGGGTTATACTGCTGGGTGAATGGGAAGCAATTTCTCTTTGTGTCAGTGTATTTATTGTAATATCCTTCATTAAACTGTAACTCTGACTTATAATCTCTCTTGTGGTGAGTCCATTTCCTCTGTCGGTTTACCTTTAAACCAGCACAACAGGTCTTGGAAAAGAGTTTGGAAGTCAAAAGTCTAGCATATTGCTTAACTTATCTCTGTTCTGAAGAAAGAGAAGACAGCAAACAGGACACAATTTTTAAAAAATTATTTCAGAAACTACAGAGAAATAAATTGGTTTGCCTAAATGGGAGTATTTGTAGAAATAGAATTAGTCATTGAAGGGATTAAAAAAATACTTAACACATCATGAAGGACTCACAATTCCTAAAACTACTGAAAAAGTCAATGAGTGGGGAGGTAAAACAATCTGGCTCATAGAACATGCCTGAGGTTTTTTTTAAGGTCTCTCATCAAATGTTTTTTAATAAACTGAGTTGGTCTAGATTAAAAGATAAGCCACTCTCATTGATAAATAATTAGCTGTAAGACAGTAAATAAAGACTAAAAATAAATAAGTCTCATAATTCCACAAGATGAACCAATCAAAGGCTTACCAATGATGAACATGGACCTGTATGGAGATATATGTTATTAAATATACGTGAGTGAGGTTAAAGGCAGTAGGATGAAGAAGAAAGGAAGAAAGATTAAGTTCAATGGAGACACAGATACAGAAGAGCAAAATCTGAAACAGAAAATTCATTATATTGACTAGTAGGGTTCTAAAATGTCAAATGAAATTAGATCTTAATAAAGACAGTTATGCACATGAGAAAAATATGTCTAACTATAAACAAGGAGAGAGTTTACATTAATTCTTAGGCAATTGCTAGAAACATCTAAAGTCAGGATCTCAAAAAAATAGATCCTGAAGTTATTGTGCATATTTATGTATAAGCTCTGCTCAAAGACTATCAGTTATCCTGAGAACGAAACTGAAAACAACACAGTCTTATGTCATTATGACACTTTATAAACCCATCTTAAACTCACATGCTGAATGCTGTGTGCAGTATCCAAAAAAAAAATAAAACCAAAAAACAAACCAATAAGGAAAACAAAAGAATAACAAAGATGATCACAGGCATACAATTTTTCCGGTCTGAGAAAGTACATAGCAGACTTTTCAGGTGGAAAAGATGTAACTTTGTCTACAGAATCATTGAGAGGTTGGGTAAGGTGAATAAAAAATAACCATCCACAGTTTCCTGTTACAGAAGAGCAAGGGCCATTTCAAGAAATTATCAGGTAGCAAAAAGAACTGTTTTCTACAAAATATGCACTCATTCCCATAGTAAATCAAAGACTAAATGATCTCAAAAATTATAACCTAGGATAATTTTGTTCATTTGGTCGTTGTAAATGCTGGTCTGTATGGCATATCTATCTGATTCCCAAAAGCTGGTACAGCTGCATTCAATAATCCTTGTGGGTCCCTTCCTTTTTAACCACAATCCATTTTCATTTCTGCTGTCAGAAGCATGGTAACTGTAACAATACAGTACATACAGTCTGTCGACAGTGGTGCTGATGGCCCTGTGCAGGTGATCCATGGGGAAGACAGTGTTCCCCTTCCCTCTGTGATGCTTTCCAACAGCCCATCACAGTCCACCACTCTCTGCTTTAGAGGACTCATTTTTCCCCCCATAATCTCCACTTTTCTGTTACCATTCCCTCTTACTGTTATTAAAATTAAATTTATGGTGATAGCAAGAGAATTCAGTGTTATGCCGTGAGAACAATTCTGAGCCTTCTTCTTGTCTGTGAATACTCTATACTGCACAGGCTGACTGCTACATCTTAGAGAATTCCATAGATGTCAAATTGTTAATATAACTGGCCTGTGACAGCTGGGCAGAGGAAATAAATCACATGCAAATAGAGCACATGATTACACATATATTCATAGTATGTACCCGTCTTTAATTACAAACTTGAAAATATTCATTATTTTCTGCAAATTAATTGTTTCCAAAAGGCCTACTGTTAGATGACAAAGGAATCAGAACACAGAGATGAAAATAAACTATAGGCCTACGGGAAGAAGAAAGCAGGGGAAAACAAAACAAAACAGAAGGGAAACAAAGATTGAACTCAAGCCAAAAGAAAAGAAATAGAAAGGAAAAATAGAACCTTACACAAAGAAAGAAAAAAAAAGGAAATAAATTACAAATATTAAAAAAAAAAGGCAGAAAAGGGAGTTGGGGTATTTTTCTTTTTTTGTTCTACTTTTACAAGAATGGAAACATAATAATTTGAAATATAAAACAGCTTAGAAGGTTTGTTTTTGTTTTTGTTTTTTTTTAAATAAGCATTATCTTTCTTATTTCTTTCTAAGAGCCACAGAGAAATTGTAGAAATCAGAATTATAGAACAGTTTGGGTAGGAAGTGACCCTTTAAAGGTCATCCAGTCCAACTCCTCTGCAATAAGCAGTGACATCTTCAACCTAATCAGGTTGCTCAGAGCGTCATCCAGCCTAGTCTTGAATGTTTCAAGAACTGGGCATCTACCAAACAGCTGTTCACAGGAAGAAGGTACAGAAATCACCTCCAGCTCAAACAGGCAGTAGTTTTTCCCTCATTTACCCCACCCACCCTCACACGTTTACTGCTCTCATTGGGAAGGGAGATTTTATGTAACATTCAAGGAATGTGCTGAGAGCCTACTTTTTCACCAGAGTGCAAAAATAAATAACATGGAACACAATGCATATATACTTCCCAAATTAGCCAAGACCAGAGGCAATCCAATGAAGGTGCAGCCTCAGACAAGGAGCTTGGAACCAGTTGTCACTTTACGACAGTCCAATTTCTTCACAAATAGTTTTCAAATGTAAAATGGAACTGACTAGATGAGAAGCCTGTGCATGTCAGAGAATACTCAGGGTGTATAGAAATGATGTCTTGAATAGGCTGGGTGAGAAGTATATTCCTTTTGATAGTTGTCTCTTTCTTTTTAATGTTCTCAGAAAACGGCTGTATCTTTCAGAGTCTCTCAAGGATTTTTAGATAAAAAGAGAGGTTTTATCTTTGCATGTCTATAAGCAGTGAAAAACTCCAGAGACTGAAACCTACAGGCAATTCAAATAAACTAAATCCGATCAAGGTAATATCAATGCCAGAATTAGAAGAAAACCCAGAGAGAATATCAATAACAACATTAAAACAGCAGGTTTCAACTGGAATCAATAGGCAGTATAAACAGAAAAAATTAAGTCACAAAGTGATAGTAGATAAAAGCTCCCCACTCATTAAAATTCTGTTTGTCTTTGTGTCTTTTTATCAATGTACCTATATATCTATGCAAGTGTATCAAAGTTTATAATGTAAAAGAATGATGAAATAATCTAATTAATTTCCGGTGTCATTCCACATATTTCTTTCAAGTTAAAACTGCAATATTAATAATGGTTTGCAATTTAATAAAATATCTCTATGTCCTATTAACTTCTATATCTGCTTGTTATAAAGCCCTTTTTTATCAAATAGCTAAACTTCAAAAGATTTCTGCTTTGATCTGAAATGAAAAAATGAGGTTCATTCCATTTGTACAGAATAACCTCACTATAGCTTACAGAAAGACAGTTGTCTGTTACTGCCTTTCTGTTTCAAAATACATTGTAACTTGGGCAAGAAAGAAAAATTATTGGAGAGAAGACTAAGCTTTATGAAGGCATATTATTATGGGGCTGGGGCTGTGCCTTAAAATTTATGATGGCTGCAGCAAGTAAGATACTCTTCCTACTTGAAAAACAATAAAAGTTTCAGGAATGAAATGTGTAGGTATTTGCAAGGTGGGTTTAATGTTCTGTGGTTTAGCTTTCATGGTTTATTTCTACTTTCAGAACTGAGATTTTAACAATATGTTAATCACTTGTGATTTTCTGATAGCTTTGTCTTTCAAACAGGATAAAAAAAAATACTTGATGGATATGGTAAGGGAGAAATACTTTTAATTTTAGCTGTTTGTGGAACTTATATCCCAAGTCAACCTTTCAGAAGATGCCAGTCCAGGTATCCAGAATGCAAAGTAACAATCCTTACATGACCAAAACACCTCTTTGATATTATTCAAATTTTGACCCAAAAGGGAACTCAGGACTGGGTCTAAATTAAACCATATCTGAAACGCAAATGATTCCTGGATGACAGAAAAAAAAATGTCATTTTTTATATATTCCTCAGCCTGGAGCCTTTATAAAGAAATACCATGAACCACACTCAACATTATTACTTCAATCATAACACCCTTTTTAGTGCATCCTTCAAACATTGCTCATGAGTGTATTGGAAGGAAAATTCAGGGAAAAGAAGGTAAAGCTGATTGTAGCTATTTTGTATTATGGCAGGCAGTATGAAAAGCATTGGTCAGGGCTACAGTAAAAGTAGTATTTCTTGTCAGCTTATCATCCAATAACACTCCTTATGCTGGAGCTTACAGGTATCCTAAACTGACAAAGGGCAGAAGGGATCTACAGCTGTGTCAGTAAAGGCAATTTATCCACTGGTACACATCTGGAGCTCCTCCACATATCTTCTATCCCCCTTATCCATAACGACATGACCTCACATCATCTGTGCCCACTACTTTCAGTATAATTAATCCATACACTAATACATACATGTTGTATATGCTATCCTTCCCTCCCAGTACCTTCCCTGCAACAGCACTTTCTAATCTTCCACTGTCCAATGCCTAACCCTGCACCTCCAACCCAGATGCACCTATTCTCGCTTTGAACAGGAAGTTGGACTAGAGACTTCCTGAGATCTTCTATAACCAACATTATGCTGCATATATTATATTTAAGTGCTGAATGGTCAAGAACTGACTGCCTCTCAAGCCCTTGTCTGGTCCCAAAGTACCTGCAATACTGGATTTTCTAATGGAAAAAGTGGCTGAGAACAATTTTGCCTGAAGAATATGTGCAGGACTGGTTGTGAAGGAATTTGAAAATGAGGGAGACATGATGCCTGCTATACAAGAGTCTTAAAAGTTTTCATTTCAATTTTCATAAACTTCCTATCCTTCATGATCTTTTCAGTTGCAACAGTGAACAAGAACAGTGACATGGACGAACCGTCTGTATCACCCTCTGTTAGTATTCTTTAGAAACTACTTGTCACACAAGGGGATTGGTATACACAGTTGAATTTATGGCTGATTTAAACTTCTGGTCTTGTAGTTAACAGTGGTTTAAAGTTAATTGATATAGATTTATTAATTAGTTGTCCAGAGGAAATTTTAGAGATGATGTTGTTGTTTTCCCTGGAAATAGTGCATTGTGTAAAAGACAAAAGATCAGCTACACAAATGTGATGCTGTTATCCATTTGTCTATGTTTTTTCTTATATGAGTATAAGGATTAACATTCTCAATCAAATGTTTTCATTAATGTGATTCTCATCATGAAACTGAAAATACGCAAGCTATCAACACTTCCAAAACTCTTTGTTCCTATCACAAACATACTTTTAAGAGTGCCAGCTCCAAAAAACTTGTGAATGTTCTAAGAATGAGTCTACTTGCTTAAGAACAGGAAAAGAGTTGCAAAACGGCCTGGGGTACCTGCTGCAGATTTTGAGTACATCCCCCAGAGTCAAGATCATCAGAACCTCTGCTACCTCCATCCTAACCTAGATGTAATCCAAAGGTCTCTTGTGTCTAAGTACCTGTTTGTTTCATTTGGCAGTCCTGAACTAACTGGTGCTTTTGAAAAATATTCTCTGAATCAAACCCTACACAAAACAAGGTGCAGGGAACCAACACCTCTTTTACACAAAGAATAGTTTCATTTGAGGCTGTACAATCACTTAAGAGAACAAAAGCCACCAAAGCACATGCCATCTTGGATTTGATATCAGGAAAACTTTAACACCTTTAGAACTGTAAAGCTGCAGAGCAGGTTACCCAGAAAGACTGTGTAGTCTCTGTCTTAGAAAGCTTTCAAGATCCACCTGGCTAAAGCACTATACATTCTGATTTAATTCCATAGCTGACCACGCTTTGAACAGGAAGTTGGACTGGAGACTTCCTGAGATCTTCTATAACTGACATGCATATAATATATGCAGCATAATATGTGTTACATATATTTCTTCTTACTGATTGCTTGGAGTCAACACTTATGGGATCCTCAAATGTGGTTTAGATCAGGAAGCAGGAATGCAGCAAGGAACAGGTTTTGGGCATGCTGTCCCTCTCAAAATTCATGTAAGCTTGATTGAGATTTAAGACTGAAAATCATCCTTTGAATATCGGCAACAGAGAATTTCTTAGAAATGGTGGGGTAAGCTCTCCGTGCAGTACTTCTGTGTGAACCACACTAACATGGAGTGTACTGCCCACCATTACTGGATGCCTTCTAACCACAGCCTCCCATGGTTAAAAAGTTTGTAATATTTCCCACAATACAAAGCAAATATCTGATCTTTTCTCTTGTTCAGATATTTCATGCCATGTGAAATGCTTACTCGGCTACTAAATAAAGTACTTTTCTGTGTGAGTAAACATTGCAGAACCTGACTCAGAGCAAATTATTTATTTAATACACTTAGCCCTACTTTCTGTTCACAAATCTTTCCTGGAAACAAAAGTGCAGCATTTAAAACAGAGCTAATGTCTCTTTTGTGGTGGCATTTGATTTCATGTTGTCTCCTCAGTTGGTTAATGACAAATGAACACCCCTGCCAGACGGTCTGCATCAAGCCTCTTCATCAGTAGAGGGTGGGGCGTTTCAAGGAAAGTTTGGCATTGTATTGAGTTGAGCTGGCAAAAAGCCAACCACCCAACACAGAGTGTCAGAGCCTTCCCCCCCCCCCAAGAAAAGTGAGAAAGGGAAAAAAACTAGAAACTCAGAACAGGTTTAAAACCTAAACTAATTATATATATTTATACAGAAAAGAGAAAATTAAAAGAAAAATATAACACACACTTACAGAAGTCAGAAATAACAAGAAATAACTCCCCACTCCCCAGAAAACATAAATCCCACCATTTTAACTACAAAATCACTCCAGAGAACTCAATTTCACAGAGGCAGACTCAAGCAGAGAAAAAGACTAAGAACAAACATTATACTTCCCTAAGATAACATGGTGGTAAGCCAGTGCTCTGGGCCTGGTCCTCCCATCCCTCCTGGGACGGCACAGTGTGTCTTAGTGGCACCACAGCTGGAAGGAACTGAACAAGCCACTCCCACACCGGCTCCTACACTTTGAGATGATGTCAGAATATGGTATGGAATACTATTGGCCAGTAGTCAGCTGTCAGCTAGCCCAGCCGAGCTCAAGTCAGCTGATAACCTAAGGCCTAGTCTGAAATAGAAAGCCTAAATTTAGGCCTACCTAGCTAAACCCATAACAGGCATTCACCCGATTCCTTATTATTACTATCTGCACTATTTGCAACAGAGAGCAGATCATCTTTGTTTGCTAAAAAAAAAAACAAAAAACCCCCACATGGGAAGAAGACTGATGCTTGCCAGGCTCTGCAGGTGAAAACTGGGAATCCAGGCACTGGGCTCAGTCAGAGAGGAGGGTTTTGAGGAGAACATGCTTCCATTTTTCTCCACAGTTCCTTGGTGAAAACACAAAAGTGAAGGGTAGCCAGCAGAATTCGGTATCACAAGTGTACTTGAGGATTTGTTAAAAATATAATTCCTTTGTTTTATGAAGAGACTCTTTAGCAGCAAAATACTTAATTTTCTTTTGTTAATGTCCTGGTATCAAGTGTTTGATAGAAAAATACAAGCATTTTTGGAAATGCATTCCTGGAATTGTAATAGATAAGTGGAATATAAATAAGTAATTTATCGCAGAACACATGGTACAGTTCCACCATCCTAAATACAATATTTATAATTACATATTAATCTAATCTCTATGCTCATACCTTACTATTTCTTAGACACTGACAATACAAAAAAATCACCTTCTATACCATGAAGTCTTTCTTCATGAATGACAGACACAGTGAAGACAAATTGCACTGGAAAAGCAGAGGGGGAAATTGTCATATTTATATTTTACTATATTTTACTATATTTTGCTATATTTTACTATATTTTGCTATATTTTAATACCTAATTTCTTATTGATGTAATGGAACTAAACAACAAAGTCTCTGCAAAGAAATTGCTCACCTCCTGACACTTTCATTAGTTCAAACCATATAAAAGGAAAATAAAATAAATTAGGATTTTATGTGCCCTTAGTATCAGACAATGTTGCCGTCATTTGAACAGAAGATGTATTGAAAGTCATGACTATCGGTCTTCTGAGAGATTACATAGTACACTACACCTCAGCAGCATATCCCAGTACAACCAGTCCTGTATAAAGCCATCCTATGGGGCAAAGACACTGTACGTCCTTCTTGTCTTACTGCAAAAGTATTAGAGATACTACTACTATTTCCACCTTACTCCAGGAATGGTTTCACTTTAGCTGAAGTCCTAGAGATATATAATAGAATACCTTGTGGAAGTACACAGGTAAATAAATAATGGGTTCAAGCCTTCACTTACTCTTTCTTGAAGAACTGCAGAACAATTCAGGGGCATTGTCTATACATCATTTATGTTAATTGATAATCAATGGCACACTATAAGTGGCATAAGATGGCACTGTGTAACTGTAAACTTGCCATTCTCTTTAAACAGAATAATCACAGACTGGTTCTAAAACTCTATAGTTCTGTGGAGAAATTTCAGAAGCTCTGTAGCAGCTAGCACCTAGTTGGATATAGAGATGAAGTCCTGTTTTTGAACAGGACCTGTTGAATACTTTAATGACAGTGAAGTTTTAGTCATAAGAACAGAGATGATATTTCTCATCTAGCCTGCCTTTTTGGACTGTTCTCAAAGGATGCAAACATGCTACATGCGACATCAGAATTTTTCTTTTGGGGAATATTTGACCAGAAATATATGGGATCTTAAGTTAATTTATGCAAAACATAGCTTTGACATTTAACTAGCCATAAGGGCATGATGAATAGCTAACATCCATTATGAGCTGCTTTGTACAGCGAACTGGAATCCTCTGGTGGTATTTTGCATTGCATGAGATTGCCTGCAGGTACTGTGGTGTCAACCTCAGGCCAAATTATAAGCGTTGTTAGAGCTGTGTTTTTCTGTAGTCTTGCAGTGCTTTTCTTTTTGTTTGTAAACCACATGAAGAAAATCTTTTTGGCTTCCCATGGTGCCAGATCACTTCATATCAAAATAGATTAATGCTAGCCAGAACAGTTTATGTTTATATTACAGTTTTCTCTGAGGCAATATCTTTCCTCTAATTACAACATAAGGACATCCCCACAATCAGAGCCCAGGGTTACAGTATGATGACCATCCCTGTTAAGCCATCTGAGAGGTGACTAATAACTGTAGAGAGATGAAAAGAAAGACATAATGCTCTAGGAGTTAATCATGAAAGAAGTTTTTTTTTAAAAATCACTATTATCTTTCAGGCAGTTGGTGTTTTAAGTGTTTTGCAATAATGAGAACATCCAGGGGTCAACAGCCCCTGCCAAGCACTCAGATTGACTCACATATGATTTTTATACTGGTATCTTTCCACAGTTTCCAATGGAATTCTTGACACACAAATGTATGTCCATAGGGTCGTGCTAAAAATCTATAAGAGGAGAAATAATGTTGACTATTTATTTACAGCCACCATAATAACTACAGTGAGTGTTACTTGTTGACTTATCATAGAATCTAAGCAAATATTAATTTATACAATCAATGAGTTTTATATCTATTGCTTGTGTTCACTTTTGAGCAAGCTGGAAATAGAATAAAAACAATTAAAACTTATAGGGACTATCATTATTTAAATGCCCTGGAATTTTAGCTCACAATTTCTATTTTCTTGGAAACCACTGTTGCAAAAGAAACAATCCATGCTAGAATTTATTGCTGTAATTTATATTAGGCAAGGATTTGTGATCCTTGAAATTCCCTGCTGTCTGATTTACAATACTCCTTTTCACTGTATCATCCTTAATTTTATGTAATCAACATTTGAAAGGTCTCCTGTTATGGCTGCTCTCATACCAAAGCAAGGTTATTTATCTAGTCAGAATGTTTGCTCTTATTATAATGCATTTTGTATATGGTAGGAGTCCCAATATTATATAATTATTTGTTCACTTGTCTGCTTTTTTGATCAAGTCCTTCAGATATTGCTGAGCTTTAGCAATCAATAGAACTTCAGGTGTCCAACAACCATTTAGTAATCTCTGAATACTGAGTGTTGGTGTATATATTCCAGATGCAAAGTAGCCAGCATGTTTATCTAATTCTTTATTTGATTTCAAAGACAGTTGTTGAAAACCTTTTACATATACAATTATTTTCTTTCATTTAAGCATGGCAGTATCTATGCAAATATCTAAATTTGTGTTGTTTTAATAACTGAACTATTCTTTTCCACATGTACTTGTTTTCTGCTAGTTCCAAATAGAAATATGGTAGGTTTTAATGTGTAGCTCTCCTTGCTGTGGATTTCTGTTAAATTTAAGGTTCTTTTTTATGTTTTGCCATTTAGAATCCTCCTTGTTCAAGCATAAGGTGTGTTATGTGACGTGAGGATAAACTACTTCCATAAATCCCATTATTATGAAGAACAATAACAACAGTAAGCTGGTAACACTGAAACAGTGATATATAGCATTTCTTATTTCCTTATGCTTTTAGAATGTCATTCTTGGGCACTTCTGAATCAACTTGAGTTCCCAGTGCTGTCAGACTAGTAGAGTACTACCTGTGTTGTTTTTGTCAAAGAAAATTATGTTATTGAACATTGTAATTTGTTAAATTCCAAATCTTATTTAGACAATTAGTGCAACCCGTGTTATCTCTGAACATGTAACTGAGAAAACAAATGAACAGTGCATACAAAACACACCCATGGCTCCTGAAACAAAGAGGACCTTCTTCAGGAAGATGCTATTTGAAGATAAGGACAACAGTCCAGCATCCTGCCTTTCCCTGTAATGCCATGAAACCAATCTTCTGTGACAGCTTTGATGGTTGAGGGTCCCTGAGTTCCTGGAGGTAGGTGGGTTGGAGGGCAATATTTTTTCCTGCAGGTAGGCAGAAAATCCCAAACACAACTTGTGTACTAATTACATTTTAAATGGTCCTCACAATGACTGCAGTCATGATTAAAGTTGTGAATCTGGAGTAAGCCTCATTTTGCCCATTTATACCTTCGTATATACTACAAACAAGAGAATAAAGTAACAAAATCAGCAAGTTCAGTCTAGGGTCAAGACATATTTTAACCCAAGGTTCAAAAGCTGAACTTCCTTTCACATTGCAAGAAAAGGAAAGACAGACAAAATAAGTGAAATATTGAGACACAGAGGACAATCAATCAATCCTCAATCCCTGCTATCAAATATATGGAACTAGAAATAATGAATATAGGTATTTAACATTAGTATTTTATTTGCGAACTAGACTCTAACTAAACATGAAGTAAGGGAATCAGGATATGGGGTTGCAGAATTCAGGAGAAGACATATAAGAATTCTTTTCAACCCCAAACAAGTTAATGGTGACTGACAGTATGTGTCCTACTGAAAGTTGTATTTTTTCAAGCCTATGCAGTAGACAGAAATAGAGAGAGTGAAAACATCATTCTTCTGCTGTCCATAAAAGCACTGCCATCAGCTTCAGCACAATGGGAGTCCTTTGTGCTCTCCTCTGGCCAGCCTGGTTGGCTGCCTCACCATGAGCCAGAGGGTCCCTCTTTGCTTCCTGTCTTCTTGCAATATTGCATCTTCCAGCTAAGATCCACCTCCTACCGCCGGTCTCCAAATACTGATCAGCCACTTTTCCATATGCTTATCAAGGCCCTGAGGGTACTAACAGGCTTTAACAGCTCTGCATTTGTGCCCACACACACACCAGGGGCCCTTTTTCAATCCAGCCTGGGGACAGCAGTCCCTGACTGAACTATGCTGCAGTTATGACTTGTCTCCAGGTCTCCATAGCCAAGCCCAGCTATGCACTCTGCTGGACTGGAATCTGACCCATGGGCTGATGTCCTAGATTGACCTCAGACTTGCCACCTAACTGCAGGACCTGTCTGGTGGTCACTTGGCTGCTCTCACCACATAGGATCCTGCTTTGCCAATTTGTATTCTTGGAGTTGCCTCATCATGAAGTGATGCCAAGTGTTCTGAACTCTCAGTTGATTCCACTTGCACCACTAGACTCTGAAAATAGTGCAACAGAGTCCTAGCTAGTAAGTCCCTGCCCCACTGCCTGTGAGTTACCCACCTGATGTACCAACTACCTGTGGCTCACAGTGATGGACCCATCCTACATTTTTAGTGCATTTCTCCATCCCAAAAATTCACAGAAGGGTCCTCTGCAGCCCAGTGCACTACCAGTATTCCAGGTGAAGGCACCAAATAGAGGGAGGCTGAAGAACTGGCTAGTGTTGCTTCCAGAGGTGGACAGCTCACACAGATTGAGAGTCCAAGCATGGAGATATCCTTCAGTTTACAGACGTAATGAAATCACAGGGAAAGGAGGATGAATACATAAAAGCTGGGGATGGGAACAGGAACACTGAGGGTAAAACAAAAGGAAGCTCTTCTAGGATATTTTTTTACTATTCTAGTTAATAAATCAGGTCTGTGACTTTTCTGTTATTTTTGTCTTATAATACTGCAACAATGTGGTAAAAGTAATTCACTTTCCACTACTGCACCTGCTTGTACAGTTTAAATTAAAACCAGAAACACTGCAAATCCCACTTCACAATGCCTTTCAGTGTTCAAGACTCTGAATTAAAGGCCTCCATTGTTTAGGAGGATTATTTCATTGCCTTCACTGGCTTCAAAGAAATAAGAATCTTCACTCACTTTTCTATTGATCCCCGTTGATCAGATTAACTATGTTTTGGATTCCTACAGAAACAAAAGACAAAGAGAAATGTTTTGAACACTTAATGTGTACAATTTTGTTCAGTTCATGATTATATTACCTATTAAAAAGATGATTACTGGTTAGACAAAGAAAGAATAAAGGAATTACTGTAAATTATGTTCACTAAATACCAACACTTTAAGCAATTAAAAATTATTAAATATTTCAGAATGGCATGTAATTACAGCTAATTCCATAATTAAAGTATATCTTTTTCTTTAGCAGCACTTGTTCTCTCATAAACAATAATTAGGATTAAGAAAGGTCAAAGAACACTTCTATTTAAACACTACAAAATACATTTCAAGCCATTCTTGCTCCCCTTATGCACATTACTTACAGTGACTTTGGTCTTCGTTATTTTGGAACAAACGTCAAAGGATCTTAATCTTGGAATGGGCCAAGAGACTCTTCTGGAACATCACAAACCAAGAGAGCCAAATTGTGTTAGCCTGACCATAGACAAAAGGTCTTCAGCTAGGAAGCACCCTTACTTGTCAACTCAGAGGAATTACCCTCAGAAATGTAATGCATCATAATAACTTGCAGCTCTACTTTCTTACAATGCTGTCCTGAACATCTACAAGCAAGTCTACTTGTATATCACCTTGAGCAGACCATAAGGCACAGCTGGGTTGGAAAGTCAGTTATCAGCTGGATGATGATTATTTCTGAGGTCTTCCTCCCTCCTTCCTCCCTCCTCTCTATTATTTCCTGAAGACAGAAATGGCTTTCTGATAAAGATGGCATACAGTTTGTCAGATGTCTCTAGCTTGCCAGCATGGTTTCTTTGCTATATCAGATGGCATCTTCTTAGCGATCATAACTATATAAAAACTGTGCTATAAACCCATCAGAGAAAGAGGTAACAGTGTTGTTACACAGTGCATTCTGATGACAGTTCAAAGCCATGAAATAGATGTATCTGCAGTCAATACAATTGATGCATTAAAACCACATGTGTTATTGCCACGTTTTGTAGATTGGCCCAGTTGGCCTTTACACAGCCAAATATGTTAACTTCGATCTTACATTGCTATGTGCTCAACGGCTACAAAATCATAAAATAGTTTGGGTTAGAAAGGATCTCTGGAAGTCATCTAGTTCAATCCTCCTCTTAATGTGAGTCCAACTATGTCAGATTTCTCTAGGTCTTGTCTAGGTCAGTTTTGAATACCTTCAAGGATAGTGAGTCCCTGTATTGTCTGGGCTCTTATGGTTTGCTTTAATTTTTATGACTTTTTTTTGGCCCCCCACCTTCTTTTTTTTTTTTTAATCTAATCATCATTTCCTGTTATCTTCTCCTTCTCATCCTACCACTCTAAGAAGTGTTCTCATCTTGACTGCACTTTATGAATAAGGTAGAAATAAGATCCCCATTAGTTTGTTGTTCGTGGTTGAACAAGCACAATTCTTCCAGCTTCTCCTCATGATGTGGTCTAGGCTTCTAATTATCATGGTATCTTATAGTGAGGGGTGGTCCCGTGGTGTAATGGTGAGCACTCCGGACTCTGGATCACAAGGTCGTGAGTTCAAGTCTTAGTGGAGACCGTACTGGGCAGTTAAATGCCTCTCTGCCATCCAATCCCGTCAGATCTCGGATGCTCAGCAGGGTCAGTCCCGGTTAGTACCGGGTGCTGTAGACAGTCCTGAGGACTTCATTGTCACTGTCCAAGCTCGCTTGGCCATGGCAGATGGACCTGAGGACTGAAACGGTGGGGCCAGTTCTGCGCACGCTGTGCCTCACCTAAAAAAAATCCACTGTGCAGGCTCGAAGGGCACCACCCTCATGTGGGGAGAGCCCTTCCCAAATCTTCAAACTTCACAAAGTTTGGCCATATATCTTATAGTGACTGCAGTATGTCAATGCCTACTTTGCACTGGGAACCTCAAAAATGGACAGAGTCCTCCACATGGAGTCTCACAAGTGCTAAATAAAGAAGAATCATGAAATCATTTAGATTGGCAAGACCCTTAACATCATCAAGTCCAGCCATTAACACTATCGAATCCACCAATAAATCATGCCACTAAGCACTATGTCTACATGTCTTTTAAGACCTCCAGGTAGAGTGATTTTCCCTGGATAGCCTGTAGCAATACTTCACAATCCTTTCAGTGAAAACATTTCTCCTAATATCCCATCTAAATGTTCCCTGGTGCAACTTGAAACCATTTCCTCATCCTATCACTTGTTTCTGGGGAGAAGAGACTGACACCCACCTCATTAATAACCCCTTTTTTCCTGTTGGCTACATTTACACTGTAACTGCTCATTATGCAATTGGTCTTCGTTGCTGCAACTGCTGAATGGTACTGGCTCATGTCTGCTCTGTTGTCCACTGGAGCTCTCAGGACCTTTTTCACAAAGATGCTTTTCAACCAGTTGACATCAAGACTGGATAGAAGGAAGATGGCTTTCCAGACCAGGGTCAGGAGTCTACATTCACTTGTGCTGCATGTCATGAGATTTCTACTGGACTCTTCCTCTGGCCTATCAATGTCCATCTGAATAACAGCTCACAGTCCACTGAAAGAGCCACTCCCATCTAGTTTGATATGATCTGAAAACTTGCTAAGGTTGCACTCTACCCTAGCTTCTAGGTTGGTAAGAAACAGTATGATTCCCATGTGAAGTCCTGAGGGGCCCCAGTAATAACTGTGCCCCAAAAGGACTTTGTTCACTTCTCAGGGTCAGGTCCTGAACTGGAGAACCATTCTCACAGTGTCTACCTCTCCATGCACTTGGCTGCACCCACATTTGTCCCATGGATTTGACCATCTGGCTGAAGTTATCCTTAGGCAGTGTTAAACGCTTTTCATTTTTTCATATATTACCCCACTTCTACTCCTGCCAAGTAAACCTGAACAGCAGTGATAAATGAAAAAAAATTGTTAAAAACTATATGTGTAGGTGTTGTTTTTCGTTGGGTTTTTTTTGTTTGTTTGTTTTTTCCCCACAATTCAAGGCAGTCATAGTTTCGCAAAAAATGAAAGCTGTTACTGCTGTTACCAGTAGAGGTGTGTCAACACAGACAGAACTCCCTAAAAAGGATGCAGCCACTCAGGCCTCTGGCTGCACAGCCCGTTTGAGCCTGGAACTGCTACCAGAGGACAGTGTGAGAACCACACACATGCATTGTGCAGGTGAACGATTTCCTGTGCCTGGTGGCGGAGCTAAAGGAAGAGGTGGAAGGGCTCAGAACCGTAAGGGAGAGTGAAAGGGAAATTGACTGACGGAGTCACACCCTTTCAACCCCTAAGGAAGCCCAGCAGGAGGCGGTGAAGCCCTGCCCCTCCTGCCATCAGACAGATAGAACAGACTATATCATCTTCCAACAGTCCTGGCTTTTTGGGGAGGTGCCATATGATTGGAAGTTGGCAAATGTCACCCCAATCCACAAAAAGGGCTGCAAGGCTGACCCTGGCAACTACAGACCTGTCAGCCTGATCTTGGTGCCTGGCAAGGTTATGCAGCAGATCATTCTGAGTGCAATCACACAGCACCTTCAGGATGGACAAGGGATTAGATCCAGCTAGCCTGGGTTTAGGAGGGACGCGTCCTGTCTGACCAACCTGATCTTCTTTTATGATCAAGTGACCCACCTGGTGGATGAGGGGAAGGCTGTGGATGTGGTCTATCTAGACTTCAGCAAGGCCTTTGACACTGTCTCCCATATTATACTCCTGGAAAAGCTGGTAGCCCATGGCTTGGACAAGTGTACCCTCTGCTGGGTTAGGAGCTGGCTGGAGGGTCAGGCCCAGAGATTGCTGGTGAATGGAGCTGCATCCAGCTGGCAGCCAGTCGCTAGTGGTGTTCCCCAGGGGTCAGTGTTGGGTCCAGTCTCGTTTAACATCTTTATTGATGATTTAGATGAGGGGATTGAGACCATCATCAGCAAATTTGCTGATGACACCAAACTGGGAGGGAGTGTTGACCTGCTGGAAGGCAGGAGGGCTCTGCAGAGGGCTCTGGATAGACTTGAGAGATGGGCTGATTCCAATGGGATGAAGTTCAATAAGGCCAAGTGCTGGGTCCGGCCCTTTGGCTACAACAACCCCATGCAGCGCTACAGGCTGGGCACAGAGTGGCTGGAGAGTAGCCAGGCAGAAAGGGACCTGGAGGTACTAATTGACAGGAAGCTCAACATGAGCCAACAGTGTGTCCAGGTGGCCAAGAAGGCCAATGGGATCCTGTCCTGTATCAAAAATAGCGTGGTCAGCAGGACCAGGGAAGTGATCCTTCCCCTGTGCTCTGTGTTGGTGAGGCCACACCTTGAGTACTGTGTTCAGTTCTGGGCCACTCAGTTCAGGAAAGATGTTGAGGTGCTGGAGTGGGTCCAGAGAAGAGCAACAAGGCTGGTGAAGGGACTGGAGCATAAGTCCTATAGGGAGAGGCTGAGGGAGCTGGAGTTGTTTAGCTTGGAGAAGAGGAGGCTCAGGGGAGATCTTATCACTCTTTAGAACTACCTGAAAGGATGTTGTAGCCAAGTGGGGATTGGTCTCTTCTCTTAGGCAACCAACAGTAGGACAAGAGGGCATGGGCTTAAGCTCTGCCAGGGGAGATTTAGGTTGGATATCAGGAAGACGTTCTTCACAGAGAGAGTGGTCAGGCATTGGAATAGCCTGCCCAGGGAGGTAGTGGATTCTCCAACTCTGGAGGTTTTTAAGGTGAGACTGGACATGGTACTTAGTGCCATGACCTAGCAATCAAAGTGGGGTTAGACCAAGGGTTGGACTTGATGATCTCAGAGGTCTTTTCCAACCCAACTGATTCTATGATTCGATGATTCTAATACCTTACTATTGGGGAAACTGTGCAAGTGCTACATGTTCAGAAGCACAAAGTCCAGTTAAACACACATACTCTTTCTTAACAATGTGAACAATCAAATTACAAACTGTAAAGCTACTTGATATCAGTTCTGATGAAGCTCAGATTGCATCCACAGGCTACCATTTGTTATGGAAATACGTTGATATTAACAAGCAACTATTAGGAACAGAAAAGCAAACAAATTCAGAAATGTTTTCAACTCTTGCATACATACATTCTGTTCCAAATGTAAGTTTTAGTGAAGAGAAAAGGGTAGCATAATTAGTCACAGAACTGTAGTTACCTGAGGAGTCACCTGAGTCCCTCATTGCTTGAATTTATTATTTTTAAGCAGAATAGGCTCATCAGTGGAAAGTGGGTGATTTATTTATTTATTGTTGCTTAGACTTTAAGGTCTTACAGTAGGCATTATATAAACATGCAGCAAGACAAATCCTTCTCTGAAATCTTTTATCAACTATGAAATAGAGTTAAACATGAAGAACACAAGGATGCTCTTTTTAATAGAAATAACTGAAAGAACAAGACTGGTGTTAATGTGAAGTCAAATATGGAGCTGACAAGACTGAGTCAGGAGAGCTGGACAAATAGGATCATGAAATATGAAGATAAAAGAAAAATTGTGACAATGAATGGGCAAAGATAAAAAGGAAGATGAAAATACCTCAAAAAGAATGATGAAAAATAAAATATACTGAGTTAGGAGAGAAAGGCTTGTACCCCAAAGAAAATAACTAATAGGATCTAACTTTTATATATCAGCACACTGACATTATTATCAGCTCTGCTGGCCAATGGAGATACTGCAGTCCCACAGCCTTCTCAGCCTGGAGTTGTTCCTTCCCCCAGGTAGGGCTATTCTGCTATAATTTGAGTGTTCTGTTCCCAGAACTTCAAGGGCTGTTCTGCAGTCACAAAACCTCACACCAAAAAGCAAACAAGCAAACAAAAGGACAGTGAAATTGAGATGTCAGAGGCTCTTGATCACATCTTTTCCATTGAATGCTCCAGCTTCTGTTAGACAAGTCCATTTTATGCCTGTAGAGCTTATCATAGTTTAAAGGAATGTATAAACTTATAACAAGGTAAGAAATCCACAGCAAACCTCTTTGTAGATGAAATCTGTTGTATTAAAACAGAAGTTTGCTCAGCCATGTGGTAGCACTGCATTATGGGGAAACTTCCCAACAGGTCCCAAGGTGGACTCATGAAGTGGGGATTAGTCAGAGCACCAATCAATATCTGAAGACATTATTGTATTTGAATCAAATGAACAAGTATTCATCACTATATGAAACAGCAAGTAGTTTAGACCAAGTAAATAATGTGAAGTAGAAGGAAATTGCAGAGAGCAGGCTTTGTAAGGATTGTGAGATTATTGTGAGTTACGCTGGCAGCATCTACTACATCAAAGCAACTGCACTAAGACTGCTTCCACAAAGCCTTGGAATTATTAAGGTTAGTATAGAAATGTTTATGGTAACACTGTTCTGGGTTAGTGCAATTACAGCAGTGATGCCAGCACAGTATGAACTACTGCAAATGCTTGCACTTTTTGGCCTGAGACAAGGTGAGAAAGAGATCAAAATCAGCTGTGAACTACTGAATGACCACCACGTTGTCCAACTCTGACCCTCATGGAAAAGTGGAGGAAAGAAACACAGGAAAAGAGAAAGAAACAGGAAAGCAAACATTTCCCTGCCAATTATCAGCTCAGCAGGATACACCATTTTTTTCCTGGTCTTCCAAATATCTGCTCAGCGTAGGTTTGGTTTTGTATCTAATTTTGAGTATCCTGTGACATTAAAAAAGCATCCTGGTGTTAAATATTTGAACTTATGGACATAGGTGAACACAATAAAAAAACTTCAGTTCAGTTTCCACTATTTATACAGAAGTTAACCAATATTTTACTCCATTGGTAGTCTCTTTAACTTGAGGGTGCAGAATTTACTGAGTAAGTATTTTCTTCAATGTTTTCTGTTTGTGTGTAGTAATCAGCCCCAAAAGGCTTCCAGCTGCTGAATTGAGGGTCTTAACTTGGGCCTGTTGTGTTTATAAATGCTCATAATTCCTAACTGTTCTTAATAATGTCTGTAAGTCTCTGAACATCATGACTTAGATGTTGAAAATTTATCTTGTCTGTCACCAATGCAAAACATATGAGGAAACAGTACAATATGCATGAAAAAAACTTCTACCCATACGGTATAAAACATCTTGTTAATTGAAGCAGTCTAGTTATACATGAAAAATTAATAGTAGATGTGATATTATCATTATTACTTGAGTGTTCTCAAGCCCAGGCAAAAACCCCAAAATTGCCACCTTTGACAAGGAACTACCATGTGTAAGTAAAGTGAAACATATGAGACGATGAACAGCAGTTTTGGGGAAAAAAAACCTGCACTGAGTCAATAAAATAAACTCAGTGTTAATCTGTAGAGTACAATGATTCAGATCATGATTACACACTAAGTTTTACTCATTGCCATGGTGATTTAACTACCACAAACACCCAATCCTAAAGAAAAAATAAATCTGAAAAGTCTAGTTTTCTGATTTTTACAGCATCTAGACCAATAATGGAGGACATGATTAACATTCTTGTTAAAGAAAGCCATATTATTAACCCATAGTCAATAATTGTTATAAGCATCACATATGAAGGATTTTCTCATAACAATGTGTTTCAGTATATGTATTTTCATTCAATTATTATTTTATTAAATCCACTTTATTTTTGGTCTCGCTGTTATCCTGTTACAATGCCTTCAATACACCAGTGCTGTTTGATACAGTCCAAGCTCAAACTCTCTTGCCATTCAAATATACTCTGGAGTTGCTGGAAATAACAAATACAAAATATATAGGTCTCATAGACTTTAGCATATTAATACAGGGAAGAGAAGCAAAGGGGGGAAGCTAATTACAATTCAGTAAGCCTACAGTAAAGTAAAAAAAGTATGTTAGTATAAAAATGGATAGTCTTATTTGAGTGAAAATCTGTTCACATGCAAAAATCTTGCCTGGGTGTTTGTTGGGCATTAAAAATCAAAGCATCAGTTTACACCTGTCCTTAAAATACAGTCCAAATAATCTTACTGAAAAGTTTGATTGGATAAAACAAAAAGTCATCATTAAAATGCAGCATACATCAATGAATACATAAATCAATTATATTAGCAAAAAGAGTGACTATACATCTAAGGAAAAAGAAACCAAAGAAAGAAAATGCACCAACTGCTTCTAATGCTACAGTGTTAGAAGAAAGATACAGAAGAGATGGAAAGACATTGCAAATTACACTGTTTATAGACTATTAAAAAGGATCTGAGGAGCTTTTGTAGGAATTTTAATTCAACAAGTTCCATTTTAAGATTTATTTAATAGTTTGTCTTACCATAACTACATGATGGAAATTATACAGTTGTACTTTATCAATAATAATACAGTAAAAATAAAAACACACAGAAAAATATGATCTGATAATGTGTATTTGGTTATCAAAAGTAATTAAACAAACTACATTATTTAGATATGCTGTGGCAACTGCACTTGTAACTTTAAGAAAAGCATAGACCCTCAAGAATTAAAATGTCAGGCCTACAGATCTGTAACTCCCATAATATCTTAAAGTCATTATAAACATTTCAGTGAGGTTGCCAATTGATTCTAGTAAGTGTGTGCAAATGATGCATAGTAGAGGGGACCAGCATATTTATGTGACTATAAATGGTGAAATGTTGTGATAATTTTGCTTTAAGATCTGAAAATGACCATGGTCTGAGCTTTGAATATCTTAGACATTTTTAATATAATTATGAGGTTTGACATTCGCTGAAGTCAATATGCTGTTATCACTATAACCTGACGTATTTAACTGAAACTGCAAAACAGTCATCAGACTCAAACATTTCAGGCACCAATAGGATTGGAGATGCTGGTCATCTGAGAAGCCCCACTTCTGCCACAGCACCAGCAGCTTGTGTGACCCATACGTAAAACTGCTTCACTTCACCAGACCTCCAGAACTCCTGAAAACATTAGGATTCCCACCCATAAATGGAGAAGATTGGGAACGGTAAAGCCAAACCCTCGCCTCACCACTCCTTTTCTGCCTAATGACCAGTATATTTCCAGACCAGCGCACCTTCACTCCCCAGGAGGAGAGTGGGCCTTGGTGCTTCCCGCACCGCTCCGGCCGGGGCAGAGCGCTGGGACGTGTTATACACCTCACAAGCTGCTCTGCGACTGACAGAGTATGAGCAGGCATGTCTGCAGCAGAGCACTCATCTGCTGTGGAAACCCTAGCGAGATCATCTTCATTTCAGACGCCTGCGACAAAAAGGGCGCAGGAGCAGTGCGAGGGCACTGCGGGGCCGAGGTTGCGCTGTAGCCACGTCGCCCGGCGGCTCCCTGCCCTCGCCACCCTCGCCCGGCGACAGGCGGGTTGCCTCCTACCTGGCCACGGGGGGCGAGGGAGAACCAAACGAAAATTCCTCGCCAAGCAGGCGGATTTGGTGTTTTGATGCACGGTACTTCTCCAGTTCTGCGTTTGGCGTACGCCTGTATGCCCGCGGCACATTGAATGGTGCGGTCCTTCGCTGTAGGACTGCACGAGTGAGAGCTGCAGTGCCACCCATTAGGGACTTCCAAGCTGTGTCTCGAAATGATGCTTGTGTCTACTTTTACCCTCCCTGCCCATGAATTGAGTTTACACTTGAGTATCCCTCTTGCTGGTGCTTGACAAGCAGAAACATTTGATAGGTTCTTACCTACTCAAGAGAGGGAAGGGAGGAATAGCTCCTTCATGTTTGGCTCCCCTAGCCACCTTCCCCACCTCCAGAGATATGTTTTAGGATCCATTCAGTGTTCTGACAGAGATCTGGCTTCCTGCATGGTACATCACTGCTGAGGAGGAAGGAAAGGTTGATCGGACCCCATGCTACTACTTGCACTCCAGTTCAGGCCTTGCCGACGGTCTCATCGTGCTCGGGGAAGGGAGAGGAACAGAGCAAAAGTTCTCGGTCTGAGTGACACATAACTGCACAGTGGCACAAGAGGTCCCACTATCAAACCATAGAAGTGAGTTCCCAGAGCAGAAGCAAACAAGAAAACAAACAAAAAAATATTTGACCTAGTTTTTCTGCACCGGGTCATCTGAATACATCCAGGAGACCTTTCCATTATCGCATAAGAATAAAAAAAGAGCTTTTCTCCACACACCCATTTCTTTTTTCACCTTTTTCTTTTTTTTTTTTCCTGAGTCGGTTAATCCTCGAGTTGTGGTGCTTTCAGGCAAATGTTCTGACAAGTGTTGCAGTTTGCCCTGTATGTGTTGTATCTTGGAAAAAAAAAAACAATGTGGTTGTTGGAAAACTTGGGAAGTGAGGAGAAGGGTCAAGGGCAGATGCTGGCCAGATTCTTTTTTTCTTGGCTGAAGAATCATATGAAATGAAAGGACTGTCATTAGTTGCACTGACCATAAGACTGGGGGGAAATAAAGAATGGAAAAAAAAAAAAGAAAAAGAATCAAGATGACGGCTGTTTTGTAGCCTGACGCTCCCTGCTCTGACACCTTCCTGGCCAGGACCTCTTCCAGATACGGTGATGAGGGGAAGGCACAGCAGCTCAGAGGAGCGGGTCCGAATCCAGCGGCTGCCCGAGAGAGCGAAGGGCGCAGAACGTCGCTCAGCCCCTCTACCCACGGCAGCCGTGTGGCCTCACCGCCCCTTGCCGAGTCCCCCCGGCATCGGCTTCGTGACTCGAAATTCACCTGGCAGAGCTGTCCGTGTCCCATCTCCTCCTTCCTGACAGCCCCCGCCCCCCACCGCCGCCTGTCGCGGCCGGTGGCGGCGTGGTACTTAACGCGAGTGGGTGGTGGCGGGCTGCGTAGGGATCACTGTCGGGAGTCGAAGGGCTGGGGTGGGAGCCCTAATAGTAGTGGGCTAGGCATGCCTATGGGCGGCTGGGACAATCAAAGAGTTAAAATATAAAACCATAATTTCGGTTTTTTTTTAAATATTAAATGTTCTTATAACGTAAGTTCTTATCACTGGGTTGCACTGTACTTTGCAAACAAGCCTTTTTACCTTTTAAACAAATAATTCATTAGGTAATTAAATTCAAGTGAGATTACTCTAATTAAATATACACTGCTGTTGAATCATAATTTCTATGTGGCCTAGTTAAAGATGAACGATCTCTTATTCTTGAAAAAAAATATTTAAAAGAATTCCCCGGTGACTGGAATAATAGGAATAATAGATTTATACACTACCACACAGAGGTCATTTCAAGAAAGAAAAGACACCAAACACAACATAAAGGGACTTTTCATGTCTGGAGATACTAGAATTTCAGGTTTTATTGCTGCAAGTTCTATTAAAAGACTTTATGGAACCTAGGAGGAAATAAAAATTATCTTTCGAAAGGCGATAAGTTATATAAATATGTGCACAAACAGAAATGTGTCTCTGAAGCTATTAGTTCTGCGTAATTTCAGATGAGTAGCTACTAGGCCTCAAAGGAAACAGTGCATCTTAAAACGCTCTGAATGCTTACATTGGCCAAAATAAGGCAGGACTTTAGCAAAATTAGAAGTAACTTTGTAGCCAACGATGTGCTATATGTCCTGGTTCCCTTTAATAGCATTAGGCATTCAAGCCATAAAGACTAATCTGGAGAGTAGAAGTTCCTGCTCTCTGCTTTGATCTCCTTCCTCTTGGCTGTTTAAAGCTGACAGTTTGGCTGAATGGCATTCACTGCTTTCATTTGTAAGACATGAGTTTCCTAGTGTTCCAGAGCTAGCAGCTACACCTGTACTGTAGGAATTTACATTACATTGCTCCAGGATGGCATTGATTTGGGACGGGTGAAATACAAACACAAACTAATTAAAAACTGCATAATGCAGCCCTACAGTAACAAGGCATTAAAAAACCCCCAACTAAATACAACTGCAGCTGGCACAGCAATTGTGCCTCTGCCCCCAAGCAACAGTCTGGTGACATAAAATTATAAACCTTAAAAAACTCACATAATTGCTGTTGATCATTTTGGAGACAAAATGGAAATTATTTTGTTAATTAAGTTCAGACCCATAAAATATTCATAGATAGGTAGGCAGACAGACAGACAGAGAGAGAGGCAGAAGATTCATTCTATAGATTTGTCTGTTTGTTCGTATAGGCCTGTGTGCTTAACGTTAACAATTCATTTGCAAAAGCGCAAAGAAAGAGAACATCTGTGCATCCACATTGCTATCAGAAATAAACGTAAGTTGCAACTGAGGCAGACTGATAAAGGATTAATAAAAAGTCACCACTGGAATATCAGGGAAAAAAAATCTATTTCTCTTAATTTACGTAAAAAAATATAATCATATTTTCTATTTTGAAAGCACTCTCTCTGAATAAAATAATCTTTGTAAATGCCTCAATAGCTGCTGCCTTGAGTATAATCCAATGCTGCAGCTTCTCAGGCTTGGATTTCTTTCTGTACTACCTGTACTATGGATGTGTGTGCTTTCTCAATTAGGGAATCGACCAGGGATCCGTGATTCCAAGTTCGTGTTTATTTGGACAAACCAAACCATTAATTTGCACAGTCAGAGATCTGAATACTGTTGTTACTGTGAACTAAACTTGCAAAAACTGAGTGAGATTTTTAAAAATATTATCTTTTTTTTTTCTGCTTTACCTTGTTTTTAACAGAAGCATTCCTCTGGCTGGGCGATAAGGGGAGGAGGGGGGAGTCTTGCGCCTCAGAGCTACATCACCTCTCCGCCTATAATTGTTTGACACATGCCCTGTTGTCACAAAGTGGGGCTGTTTCCCAGACCCTGCTGGAAAAAAAGGTGCAAAGTAATAATGAGTGTTTAACAAGGCTCATAAATCAGGGCTGATGAGAAGCGCTCAGGACAGTCGCACGGCGGCGACAGGGCCTGGCAGCGGCCGGCCAGTGAAACCCACCAAGGTCCTGTCGAGACGGTCCGGCGCTGCCGACACTCCCAGAAAACTACACGTCCTCAAATGAAGCATGGTCCCCATGCTAAATCAGATATAATACACTTAATGAAAACTCAGTCAACTGATCCAGATAGTCGGCAGTCGGTGCGTAATTAGAATCTAGGCGAGATATATTAAATTAATAGAATCCATCCTGCACAAATGTATCATTAAAATGTATAGGATTGATAGTTAATATGGTAGAGTTATTTTAAACTTACACATTAAAAAGGACAGCTAGGAAAAAGAAAGGGAAAGAAAGGAAGAAAGAAAGGAAGAAAAAAAGAAGGAAGAAAGAAAGAAAAGAAAAGAAAGAAAAAAAGGAAGGAAGGAAGGAAGGAAGGAAGGAAGGAAGGAAGGAAGGAAGGAAGGAAGGAAGGAAGGAAGGAAGGAAGGAAGGAAGGAAGGAAGGAAGGAAGGAAGGAAGGAAGGAAGGAAGGAAGGAAGGAAGGAAGGAAGGAAGGAAGGAAGGAAGGAAGGAAGGAAGGAAGGAAGGAAGGAAGGAAGGAAGGAAGGAAGGAAGGAAGGAAGGAAGGAAGGAAGGAAGGAAGGAAGGAAGGAAGGAAGGAAGGAAGGAAGGAAGGAAGGAAGGAAGGAAGGAAGGAAGGAAGGAAGGAAGGAAGGAAGGAAGGAAGGAAGGAAGGAAGGAAGGAAGGAAGGAAGGAAGGAAGGAAGGAAGGAAGGAAGGAAGGAAGGAAGGAAGGAAGGAAGGAAGAGAAAAAAGAAAAGAAAAGAAAAAAGAAAAGAAAAAGAAAAGAAAAGAAAAGAAAAGAAAAGAAAAGAAAAGAAAAGAAAAGAAAAGAAAAGAAAAGAAAAGAAAAGAAAAGAAAAGAAAAGAAAAGAAAAGAAAAGAAAAGAAAGAAGACAGTGAAACTACCTACTGAGAACAGTAAGAAAATTAGCAACATACGGATAATCTAATTTTTGGCACATCTCCCTCTCTCCCCGCACGTTATTTCCATAGGAAGGAAAACTGAAACAGGCTATTAACTGAATAGATCATCTTAAATTTCTTCGTCTATTACCGGTGCGAACTGAAAAAGAAAAGAGGATTTGCAAAAGAAATCGTTACCAGGATGTTTCAAAGCAGTTACAGAATTAAATGAAAACTTTTCTCCCCAAGCCACAAACAAGGAGCTTTAGCGACTAAGCCTCCCTTTCTTTTGCTAGATCTGATTATCAACGCCGCATAAACCCCGAGTTTTACTAATGGGACCATCCGCGTTTATCTGCACGCTGAGACGGCGCCCTAACGCGTGTATCTCTGTGGAAATTACACGGGTGAACAGTAGACTAGTAAATATCTGAACTACACTCCCAGATTGTGCTCTGCTTAGTATCCTATTCTCCCCATAGTTAGGTGTCTCGTTTCAACATCTCTGTCATCTCTATTTGAAGATACTTTCAGCGGTTTATCACTGCCATCTCCAGCCCTGCGCATTTGCAGCAGGTTATCACAATTGCCAGTCGCCCCTGGCTGATGGGTTGCGCTGATTACCATCACTGCCCTCAGATATTTGGTGCGGATTCCCAGCACTGCAATATCCACTCTTAGGACATCTGGAGCAGATCAAAATCACTGACTTCATTTTTCACTAGAGTCAGTGTTAAAGCTTCACACAGCCTCTTTGCAAACGTACTCTCTAGTCAATTCCCGCAGAAACAGCCTTCAGTTAAAATTCGGCCAAGCAGCGACCCCTATGTCTGAATTTGCATTTCTTATCGGACCTCTATCTAAACTGATTTGTTAATAATAAAGAGAAAATCTCTTGGCACTGGATGCATAGCCTTAAGAAACTGGAAGGATCACACTGTCTTAGCAAAGTCCTTCTCAAGAAAGGCTCTTTAAGGAGAAGTTTATCTGCCCAATGATCTTTGAATTAGATGAGCTTGGCCATTTAGGTCGATTTACTCTAAACAGTATACAATTTATTTTAAGCGATTACCTTAGGTATAATCACATTATGTCCAGAGCTGATAGATATTTCTCTCCCGCCTGATTTCAGATGTGCATCCGCTCTCCAACAGGAAGGTGACTGCTTTTCACTCTCAACCCAAATCCCTTTTTTGCTACGTGACTGCTTATCGTCTTTTAAAACGCTGTTCGGCTAATGAGTTGGCACCGCACTCCTTTTTGTTAGGTCTTGCCGAAGGTTACGGAGGTGTTCAAGCAAATGCAACACAGATCTCAAGGGAATAAAACCCAAAAACCCTAAGTAAGGGATTTCCCCCCCTCCCCCCGAATTATGACTAAAATTATTTTTTCTTTTTTACAGTATTTTATTCCATCTATTAACAATTTCAAGATAATTTACTAATAGAAGGAATCAATCACACCAAAACAGGGTTTGGGCTGTTTGGGTCCTGGGTTTAAGAAAAAGATTTTCCTAGCGCTTCTGGCAGCTGCTGCTGATGTTTGTAATTTTGCGTACTTTTTCGTTCTTTTCGCACTTTTGTGAATAAGCTCCTGCTATAGGTCTTGTATGGGAGGAAATAAACCCAGAATCTCCCAGACCTTCACTAAACTGATTTTCAAGCTAAGTAGCTTAGTCTAGCAGCTCTGGTCCCAGCTTACTTTCACAAGGGGGGAAAAATTAAAAAGAGCTTTGAAAGGTTGCCTACTAAAGTGACTTAATAAACTGTCAGGGAAAAAAATGGGTAATGTCCATTGCAGGAGAAGGAATCTCATGGCAAGGGATTGGCATTTTCTGGTCAGAACTGTGCATAATTAATGACGTTCGAAGTACCCTGCTCATCCTTGCGCGAAGGAACTTCGCAGATGAGGAACAAAGCTTTCCTACCAGACTTACAACTTTACCCCTCCTTGGTGTTTTCTTCCTTCCTACCTTTTTTTTTTGTCGTTCCCCAATTCACTGCTACGGGTAACCTCCACTTTGTATTTATTTACTCTATTTCCACTCAAGGTGAAGAGTAGCAAAGTTCGCCCCAAAGAGATGCTGGGCTGTTAGAAAAGCAAATGAGACTTTCCCCCCTTTCTTCTTTCTTCTTTTTATTTTTTTTTCCTCCCTGAACCGATCTGAGCAGGATGAGACTGGCTGGGGGAGGGGATGACTCACATTTCTTAAGCCTCCAAGTGGAAACCTTTTCTGGATGCACATTCCACACAGATATAAAGCGCTAAGAAGATTTCGGCAGCGTCGGTGCCTTATCCCACCTTTATTTACCTGCAGCCCTTGTAATGTGACACTTCCATTCTCAAAATAAGGCTGCAAATTTCAAGCCCCACTCAGCTCTGTTACGGCGTGCATTTTGGTCTGAGAATCGCTCTTTCGCTTTGAGGGCGAGATTTTGGAGCAGTGCGGAGGAGATACTCCTCTCCCTGTTAGACATAGGAAGGGGAAAGTTCGCTATTTCCAGCTGATGGGGGAAGGAAGTTTAATGAACACTGAGAGACGCAGCGGTTCCTTGGAGCACGGAGAGGGAAGGGCTGCCCGGGGATGGAGACACTCCACGGGGACGTTGGTGCGAGGGGAGGCAATCTCCCTCCGCTCCTGCGGCGGCCAGCCCCGGCGGGATCGGGGCTGCCGCACTCAAGCGCGTTACTGCATGCTGGGAGAAGGGGCGCGAAGGCCGCCGGAGCGGCCCGGACCGTAGGGATAGCTCTCGCTCTGGGCTCGGGAAAAGAAAAGAGACACCCGTCGTTCTCCCCACCCATGCCTCCTTCTTCCCTTCCCCCTCTTCCCCGCCAAACACTTGCATCCCGAAAAGCCGCGGGCCTTAGCGTCCACGGCCCCTCCCGCCGTCCCTCAAGGAAGAGCTCGGCGGCCCCTTCAGCACAAAGACGGAGCTCCCGGGCGGCGGGGACCGCAGCGGCGAGGAGTGAGCCGGAGGCGGCCACTCCGCGCCCCTCCGCGGGGGCTCTACGCTGGAGCCTGGCAAGGGGCAGCAGCAAGAGTGCCCTGCTTGCCCCTGCCGTGCCCCGCCTGCGCCCGGCGGAGTGGGAACGCCAGCTGGACTTGTGGGGCAGAGCGCCTCACGGCAGTCCCACGGGGCTGAGGAGGCCGGGGCAAGAAACGTCCGACCCTCTGTCCGCCAGCCCCCTCTCCTCGTTTTTCCCCAGCGGGGATGCTGGGAGGGCCCCAGCAGCGATAGGGAAAGGAAAGTTTGCGGTGCCGGCCAAGCGGTACGTGGCTCTGCCGTTCCAGGCGCGGTTCAGGCGAGCCCCGTCACGTCGGGGAACCAGACCACACCGCAGGCAGAGCACAGCGGTGACAACCCATCTCCGTCAAGGCGGTCGGGTCTCTCGGTCCTTTGCAGAGTAGTCCTTTGTCTCCCGCTGCACCTTCCACCCCTCTCCAAGGGGGAAAGGAGAAGAAGAAATCCTTCAGTCATCGCTGTTAATGACCATAATGGCAACAGCTCGTTTTGGTCCTTCCGTGTGTCTCTTCCCCTACGCCACCTCCCTCCGATATGTTCCCTTTGGTCCCCACTGAAACGGGCGGATAGAAGTTTTGACAATCTACAATACACCTGGATTTCCCCTACCCTCCACACCCTCTCGGAGGCGAGGTCTGGGGGTCTTCTGAGCCCCTTGGCACCTATGTCGCCGTTGTTGTTTTGCGGGATTATTTATTGCTAATATTCCGAAAACTGTCGCAATGTCTGTGATAATTGTCCCTGCGTGTCAATCCGTCGGCAGGGCATGAGGAGAAAGGCGGCGAGGAGAATCACATCGCTGAGGGTCTTGTTGGGTGTGTTTGTTTGCTTGGTTTTGTTTGGCGTTTTTTCCTCATTTTTTTCTTTGTGTGTGTGTGTGTGTGTGTGTGTGTGTGTGTGTGTGTGTGAAGATTCTTCTGCGAAGAACTACTAGGAGCCTTTTGACTTTCAATAAAGTTGCGTGTGTGTGTTCGTGTGTTCGTGGCGTTTATGGGTTGCTATAGATAGATCGCATTTATTTATTTATTTATTTACCGCCCTTCCTCCCGTCCTCCCCCCCCCAAGTGGTAAATTGTTATAAGCCGCCTGGTTGTAAAGCCCCCTTTTCCTCTCACGACCGCTCTCGTTTGTTCCTGAGTCCAACGACGACAAGGGGTACTCAATGTTAAAGGTGGAAGGAAAAAAAACCAACAGCAACACAGTTGTTTTTGTTAAAAGGGGACACACTAAGGCTGCGAAACAGCAAACCCCCAATGTTGGACAGCTGTAAAATCGTGTAGACAGGTTGTCATACAGCAGTGGGGGCTTTTCTGAAAGGAGCCCATTGCTAAACATTAAATACACACACAGCGCAGCAGAGCAGCTGCGCGGACACATGCACACGCGCGCACACACACGCACACGCAGGCACCGAGGCAGCGGCCCGGGCTGGGCTGCGCACCACGTGCTGCACCGAGGGGGGCGGCGGGCGGGGGGTGGGGGGGGCGCTGGGCGGTGCTTGCAGCTCAAGTGGGTGCCAATCAAAACATCAACTTCAAATTGTATCTGAAAGATCAGCCTAGGACCTAAGGGCAGACACATCAGTTGGAGCTCAATTGTTGATCAGATCACATCTAAGGGATTTAGGAGCACAGAAGAGCCGAGATTTGAGGAAAGACACCCCACTGAATTCTTCCACCTCTATACTTAGGGTGCAATATATCCTTGACAGGAAGAAATCAGAACGAAAAAAAGAAAATTATCGTCTCGATTTCTGTTCTCTCGCCCTGACTGACTCCAGTAAAGAGAGAGGGGGGAGGAAAAAACAGAGAGAGATACAGAGAATCTCGGGCTTGTTCCGCTCCCCTCCCCGGCTCTTCAGCAGGCTCCCTCCTCCCCCTTTTATTTTTTTTTTATAATTCCTCCCCCCCCCCTTTTCTTTTTTTTTATATTTCTGCCGCTTCTGCTGCCGCCGCCAGTGCTGCCGCCGCCGCCTCTGTGCCCGCGCCCCGGAGATGTCCTTCCCCCAGCTGGGCTACCCGCAGTATCTCAGCGCCAGCCAGGCGGTGTACGGGAGCGACCGGCCCGGGGTCCTGGCCGCCGCCGCCGCAGCCGCCGCCGCCGCAGCCGCCGCTTCGGGCCGACCCGCGGGCGCCGAGCTGGGCAGCGGCTCGGCCGCTGTCACCTCGGTGCTGGGCATGTACGCCAGCCCCTACAGCGCCCCCAACTACAGCGCCTTTCTACCCTACACCGCGGACCTCGGCCTTTTCTCCCAAATGGTGAGTGAGCACTGCGCTGCTCCCCGCGATTGCGGGGCGCGGAGGAACCGGGGGAGCTGGAGGCGGGCGGAGGCCGCGGAGCCCAGCGCGGGGAGAGGCGGGGCGGCTGGGGGGCAGCTCACGCCCGGCCCGGGGTCCACCTTGGAGAGGGGAGCGTGTCCTGCCGGCGGATCTGCGAGGGAGAGAGGGGCCAGGGGAGGCGGGCCCCTTCAGCAGCCGAAGCCCCCATCCTCCCCGTCGTTCCAGCCCGGCAAAACTCCTCCGAGTTTTTCTTGGTGGTGAAAGGGCTGACCAGGACTCCTGCTTCCGTGATGTCGGCTTCCCCTAGCAACTCGGCTTCTTTTTTTTCATTCCCAGTGTTATTATTGGTGTTGCTGTTGTCTGGTGATATTGTCGGTCCTGTTGTTTCAGTGGGCTTTCCAACGCGCTAGTCTTTCCGCCTTATACTTTCCTTTGCCGCCGAGCAATAAACAGGTTCCGTCCGAAAGGCCAAAGTGTCGGTACCTGGGGCACTCGTTTATTTCAAAGGATTTCCCTTAAGTCTTAAAAATGGTCCTTTCTGATCTCTGAACTTTTCATACGCTGATTATGGCGAGTATCATAGATGGGATTTGCATTAAGCGGAGGCGGATATCTACATCCCATTATATGCATCGAAGCAGAAAGGCATATTGACATTAACTTTAAAACAAATTGTCGTCACCTAGACTGTCCTCCGGCTTCTTTCTCCCTTTTCTTTAGAACGTAATAATTAGAAAGTGAAATATAATTTTTTAAAAATAAGTCTTTTTATCTCCGGTGTCGTTTAACGTTTTCGTTGCTGGTATCTCCAAAATTCTCGGCGGCGGTACGCATAAGTTTCACTTCATTTTCTGAATGTCCCTCTCTTCTCGCCCGCCGACACATAAAAGTGTGAATATTTATAAAAGGGTGAATGCAAGGCATAACTTGTTAGGGTTTCTAATACATATATGCAAACAAGTAAGTGGATACGCTGTTGAACAAGGGTCAGATTCTGAAACCAGGTCACTTTTCTGCTGCTAACGTTTCCTATGAAGTCAGTTTTAAAAGTGTGCATTTCCCACTTTTTTTTTCCTTTTTAACCTTGATTTTGAAAATGCAGTAAAATTTGAGATGGAAGCAACGAGTGATTTACAAGTGGCGTCTTCTAAAGAATTCCCAACAGAGATTATACAAAAATATCACTTCAGCAACAATAACAAAAGACAGTGGAATAAAGGGAGTGCAGAAAGCTCACTTTGTAACACATTAAAAAAAATACATTGTTCTACTCTTTGTGCATAAGGGGTGTCTCTGAAATTAAAATACATTATCCTTTTTAACTGTTTGACAAAGTTAAAATAGTTTCTTAGCAGACATTATTGAAGACATCCATTTTAAGCCTGACATAAATTACGACAGAGTAAGCTAAGAACGTATTTTTGGAAGAGGAAAAAAAAAAAGACGAGATTGCAATAGAAGTAATGAAGAAAAAAAACCTGCTTGAAATGTTAGCTATTTTGGAACAGTTCCCGTTCCTACTCGCAAAGTATCCTGGTATTTTATTGCAGTGATTTACCATGACGGTGATATTTTAAAATAAATCTTGAATTTCTGAACATTTTTAAACCAAGAGCTAAAATATTACGTTAATGTCTGAACAATTTGCGGTAATAATGAGGCCTAATGAGGTTGCTAAAAAGATAAAATGTTATTTACCAAAACACCTGATGGGATAATTTGACTTGCTGTGTTTTACTACTGATGATAAAAAGAATATTGATTGCAAATAAATCACCGTCTCTAAACGCTTGTAAACAATTTGCGTTTACTCTGGTCAGATCAAAGTAAAACTTATGAGATAAAGTGTCTGCATTATCCATATTCTACAATGTGCGGATCAGTTTTCATTCCAGAGTTTAAAGGCTCTTCTAACAGTTAGAAGTTAATGTTTTACTCCAGAATCTTGGGGCATGATCTGGGAAACGGGGGTTGTGGTGTTGGCTTGTGTGTGGAAAATCTTTTACGCTATGTGTCTTTGTACTGAAGTTATGCATTCATGTCCCCAGTCTCGTCTCACTAGGGGCAAAACTGAAGAATGCTCTGCATGCATTTGTAACATCCTCCTGGATGCTTTGCAGATAAATGCGACGCTATACGAGTGCATTAGTTTGCAACTGCGATGCAGTACCAGTTTTATCTGCTTGATAATTTCAAGGGCACAGTAAATTTTCTCGCCGAGACAAAGGCGAAGTTGCTGCATTTCCATAGTTTTATTTGATTTGGTTCGCGGAGAAATACGTGTAATGTCTGTCAAAGCCCCGCTTAGCACCACTCTTTCCTTTCCCTGCAAGAAGGGGGAATGAATCATTTGGGAACACTGTCTGACCCAAACGTGAAGAGCCTGGAGCGGGAAGGGCCGAATTTGTCTGTGAAGACACTTTGCACCGCTGAAAGGCGTATTCCGGCTCCCGGAGTAGCCTATTCAGGTCTGTTAGGGACGCTAACGAGATAATTGATGTGTTTTTTCCTCTGCTTGTCTGAATGTGTTGCAGGGCTCCCAGTACGAGCTGAAAGATAATCCGGGCGTCCACCCTGCTACTTTTGCTGCCCACACTGCCCCCGGCTATTATCCGTATGGACAATTCCAATACGGGGACCCGGGACGGCCCAAAAATGCTACCCGGGAGAGCACCAGCACCCTCAAGGCCTGGCTCAACGAGCACCGCAAGAACCCCTACCCCACCAAGGGCGAGAAGATCATGCTGGCCATCATCACCAAGATGACCCTCACCCAGGTCTCAACCTGGTTTGCCAATGCCCGCCGGCGGCTCAAGAAGGAGAATAAGGTGACCTGGGGCTCCAGGAGTAAGGACCAAGAAGATGCAAATCTTTTTGGGAGTGACAATGAAGGGGACCCCGAGAAGAATGAAGATGATGAGGAAATTGACCTGGAGAGCATAGATATAGATAAAATCGATGAGAATGATGGGGAGCAGAGCAATGAGGAAGAAGAGGAAAAGTCCGAGCTCTTGAGACAAAACAGCGAAGAGGAGCACTTGGAAAAGGAAACGGATTTGGCACTCTCAGGGTCTGAAGGGCTGAAACCCAAAGATGCACTGGCTGTGGTGAAGGAGGCCTCTGACAACAGCATGAGAATCAGCAGTCCTGGGGGACCGAACAATTTACAGATGCCATCTCACAGCAAACCCAAGATTTGGTCTTTGGCAGAGACGGCAACCAGTCCTGATGGTGCTCTGAAATCTTCTCCTCCTCCGCCTCCTCCTCCCCAGGTTAACCATACGTCTCCTCAGATCCAGCACCCTGCTTTTCTCCCTAGCCATGGACTTTACACATGCCAGATTGGCAAATTTCACAACTGGACAAATGGGGCATTCCTCACGCAGAGTTCCCTGCTAAATGTGAGGTCCTTTTTGGGAGTAAATCACCATCATGCTGCTCATCACAATCACCACCTCCAGGCTCAGCAACAATCTTCTGTTTTATCAGCAACCCTGGGAGCTCTAAGCAGTGAAAAACCTTCAGAGAGGACCAGTCCCAAACATATAGGTAATTAATGCATCAGTCATCCACCTCTCCCTCCACCCCCAACACATACACATGAACTTCTACTTGAGGAGTGGTGTCACAGTCAGCCCTGGTGTAACTGATTGCTTTTAACAGAGTTACAGTTTACCCTAGTGTTGATTTCTGGTCCCCCTCTCAAATATGTTGTTTGCATACATTAAGCCTATTTCATGTGGCCTACTACATTCTTACCCTATACACCCATCAAGTAAGATGAGAGCACAAGAACAGCACTGTGAAATATATAGTTTTGAATTTTGCTTTCCTTTTCTAACTCATGACCCTCACCCTCCCAATTTATTTCAATGACAGTAAAAATGTATGAAGAAAAGCTTGCAGACCCCTTAAATAATGAAAGTAGGGAATACTGCTGTACACACATACACACACACAATATCTACATATGTCTCAACAGAAGGTGACAGGGAAGTGTGCCCTCTGTACACTGTCCAGATTTTTATTGTTGTTTTTCTAAAATGATTCTCTTTTTTTGTTTCTTTTTTCCTCCTTTTTTTTTTCTGTCTCCTTCTAGAAAGAGAAAATGTACCAAGAACTGACTCCCCACTGCAGCCGCTAAAATCGCCCTTCCAGCCTGTCCGTGACAAGTGAGTTTGTTTGTTTGCTTTCACTGCAGGAATGTTACTTATGTGAAACAGAGTGTTTGAATAATAAAGACTAATTATAACACCTAATTGTCACCATAATAATACATACAGACAATAAGAACAGCACAGGAGCTGCTGTAATCTTCTCAGACTTAGACTAAATTGCAATTGTATATAGCTAGACTGTAACTTTTCTAAAACTTAACAGACCTCAAAGATCTGGTGTTAATTACACCACTGAGAATGATTTTTGTGCAATTATCTAATGCTAAGATTACATAGCAATAGACAGGCAATTTAAAAAAAATAGATATTTTTTCTGAAAAATTATGTCTTTTTTTTTCCTTCCTCCCTTACTCCCTGCAGCTCTTTGACTCAGCAAGAGGGAACACCGAGAATTTTAACAGCTCTCCCTTCTGCTTGATTAAATGATTTACTGAAAAAATATTACAGAGACTCGTACTAAGGACAGAGAAAAAAAAAGGAAATGGTATAAACGACTCCCATCAATCTCTTTTTGCAATAAGGTGGTGCAAATCCATAAAAGCGATTACACAAATCTGTAGATGGATCCCCTTCCTCATTGTACCATTTCAGATCGTGTTATTCTAACCATTCTTGGATTATTTGTTTGGTAAATGCTTCCCATGTGTTTGTGTTTTGGTTTTTGTTGTTTTTTTTTTCTGTATATAGAGTGATTTCAGATTGTAAATAACACGTCAGCAAAACTTGTCTAAATCATATATTTTTGTCTAATAAACTAAATGAAATTATGAGCTCTCTTCAGGTATGTATTCTGTTGCTGCAGACTTTATACATATATTACAAATCTATTCAAACATTCATAATTTGTTTCCTAAAAAGCCAAATCTCTTTGCTTTTGGGTAAATGAACCTTAAAATAGCAAATCCAAGCTTTTAATGACTCTTACAGCTATTTCGCTGAAAACAAGCTACAAGCTTCCTTTTTCATACATGCAAATTTAAGAAGCTGAGTGAAGCTAGTTCTTGACTAGTGAAATTACAAGTTATTATTTCTATGGTGATGAACCAGATATCCATTTTCCAGACATAAATGGACCTGACTCTTACCTGAAAAAATACTTTCTTAAAACTTAAAGGGACAGGTTTTCTCACAGTTCCCTAGTGTATAAGTTTGCTGTCCAAACTGGCTCCTAAACTAGATCAAGAGCTTTACTGTTTTGGTATACATTACGACTGAAGATGGAAAAAAAAATCATAGTTTAGGAAAAAGAATTATTTGTAATGATTTGCGCTTTAAATAAACACGGAGGAAATATGCCCGTGAAAGATGTTTTTCTGTGAGATAAAACACAATTTTAGCATAAAGGAAAAAAAAGGTAGCTCTTGTACGTCTCAGAAAGTTCTGCGCTTCCGATCTGTCGGTTAAAAATAGACTGAGAGACAGATCTATCGTTTTATAAAGGCATTAATCTTCCAACGATGGTCCGTTAAAATGTGCAATATTTTGAGTGTTTACTTCTTTGTTTTCTCCTAAATGAGAACACTAAATGAGCATTGAGGTGCTAATAAGATACCAGATGGTTGTCGATGGTAGAAAATGGAAAGAAGCAGCTGGGAAAGTCATTAAGAAATAATGTGGTGACGCCCTATCAAAACTGAACCAACCTCAAACCAGGACTTGTCGGAAGCAAGATGAGATTTTCAAATAAAATATTAATAAAATTCTTGTGAGAGATCAGAACATTGATCTTGATTTAGCTGCAAAATCATCTCAATCAAAGAGCAGTCTCGGCGAACTATGGCTCAGAGATCTTTGGCAAAGCGGTGGAGGCAGTGGACTTTTTGCGTTTTTCACATGGAGCAGAGAAACAGGTCAGGCAAAATATATTTTGTGAGGGCTATGTGAAGGAGGGCTATCTTATCAGAGACTCATTTTGACATCCTCAGGTTCTCAGCTTCTATCAACTAGTTTGTTTTCTGGCCTTCAGATGTTTGTTTGGGGTTTTTTCCCCTTTTCCTAAGTCACAGACAGTCTGGCGTTGGCAATTGTTGGTAACTGTTCCAACAAAAGAAAATATTAAAGTTTTATCAAACCAGAATAATTTAGCATTCAGGGAGAGGGAAGACGTATTTAAAAACGTAAAAGGAAGAAGAAAGTCTTCACGCCTGTACAGACAAACAGTGCTGGTATAAACCTGATGCAATTGCTGTCTCTTTTATACCAATTCAGATGAAATCGCCGCAGTCCCGCACGGGCTGCCCCTCGCTCCCGCTCAGGACCGGTTCCCAAATTCCTTTCGGGAGGCGCGGCCCCGACAATCCGGCAATCCGGAGTGCCGTCGCCGCTGGGGACCGACCCCGCCCCACTCCGCCGCCCGCTCGGCTGTCATGGACTGGCTCCGCTCCTCCAAGGTGAAGACGGCACCTAAAAGGAGCGCAGGGATGCTCTACGAGGCGGAGCGAGCATGGCGATGCCGAACTGGCCTGTGGGGAGCGGAGAGAGGACTAGTGTGTGGCATAGGCGCAGCAGGAGGAACTTGAACTGTGGGGAGGAGTGTGAGTGTGTGCGTCTTCTCTGTGAGTCTGTGTGAGGGTACTCGCGCTCCCTGACCTCCCCGGTGAGCCGAGCCCAGCGGTTCCGAGTCGTGCTGAGCTCGGGCTCGGCCCGGGCCGGGCTATGGGCGGGCTCGCAGCGCCCTCTGTGGGCTGTGGGCGGTGCCGTCCCCTCGCCCGGAGCGGCGGCAGCCGAAGTGCCGGCCCGCGGCTCTGCTCAGCTAGGGTGGAGAGGGGGAGGCTGCCCGCCTTGAATTCAGTCAGAAAGCCAGCAACATCCTCCGGAGTGTGCTTTTAGTTTTGATTATCCTCCGGAGAGTGATAATTCCCGTCGTTATCTGGTTTTGGCATTTTTCCGCCTTTGGAAGCCTCAGCATCTCTAGACCTGCTGCAGAACTGGATTTTTTTTTCACTTGTTTATTTGAATTTCCCACTCCCTTCCCTCCCCCTCGTACCACTAACAGTTGTGATGATGCCCTCCCCAACCAGCCGAGATTACTGAGAGGGGTGGGCGGTGAATGAAGTTCCCCGGGGTCTGCATCGTTCACCGCCTCTCCCCATCGCTCCCGAAGCGTTTGCCAGGGAAAACTCCCGACACCTTGCTCTCCCTTGGCTGGGCAAGGCGGTGGCGGACTGGGAGTTGCATGCTGGCTGCGGGAGAAGCGCGCCCAGGGCTGCCTGCTCGAACGGAGCTTGCTTGCGGCGTTCCCAAAGTTTTTGGAGAAGAGTGCAGGTGGCTTCCCCTTGGAAAACCGAAAAGTTATAAGGCCTGCTGAGAGACGTCACGTTGTTTAAGCGAGAAAAGCTCTGGCGTGGCTGCGTGCCTCACTGCCCAGCAGCCTCGCAACCCACCGAGGACCGCTGCCTTAGCAAAGCCAGCATTTGGGGAGGAGGGGTGATCGCGTTTCCCTCCCCCGCAAGCCACAGGGAAGTGGCCATTTCTCCTACAGGAAGTTTCAGCGAAAGCGAACGTGTACGAGCAGTCATTGCGTTACAGCCCTGAGACCTCGGAGGCTGCCGAGGTGCGGTGTGGTGCCGTGCCGGGGCCGGGCAGAACTCCCGCACAACGACCCCGTCCGCTCCCCGCCACCAGGAGCCCCCGCGCTGGTTTTAGGAAGGAGCGGGGGCTTCATAATCCTGAGCTTTCGCTTGTCACGTGAACCGTGCTAGGAATGATCGTTTACGTCACCCTGGCAGGAAAATAATTTGTAGTTTTTCTGTCATATTTTAATTGAGATCCACCCCGACAGATGTATACCAGTAAATACCAGAGTGCAGGGAGAATAATAAAGAAGCTTACGCTAAACGATTTGCCTTAATTGGGAATGCTTCAAGCTGATAATAGTAAATTGGAAAGTACTAGTTTCCTCTTTTTTTTTTAATGATGACGGTACCCAAACCTGATAAACCCAGTCAATAAGAAAATTTGCATTGAATCGAATGGGAACTACAAAGTAGTAATACTTCTTTTAGCACAAGAAGCCAGCTCCAACTCCAAGATACATTTTCGTGTTACTTACAAAGCTGCCAAAATCACTTTTTACATGTTCGCATAATCCTCCATCCTCCCCTAGTAAAAAAATTGTAATACTGTCTTGTTTCTGTTATTGTATACTTAACACTAACAGAAGAATGGTAGAAATCCGTGAATAAAGAACACTGAAAAGTTGATATATTCTCGAGTTCTGCAAACTCCGAAATTTGCAGTTGCCAGAACACACTAAAAGCATACGGAAGCTTTAGGGGGATTTGGCTGTCATAGATAGGGACGTAGTTATGAAACGTGCTTATTGGTATGCATGCCTCATTTTTTTTTCTCTTTTATTCTGAAAAGTCTATTAAAAAAAAAAACACACGAAAAAAAGACGAGAAAGGGAGGGAGAAAATTAGTGGGGTGCGTCTGCTCAAACTAGCTCATTCCTGTGGTTGCTATCGTACCCGGCTCCTGTCATCCCTTTCTGCTGCTTTGGTTGAGGTTTTGACGCGCTGGCTCCGAAGCTGGAGCAGCCCCGAAGGTCGCCGCCGGCAGCAGCGACGGTCCGGGTGTTGCGCTGCGGGCGCGGTGCGGGGTGAGGATGCCCCCGCCCGCCGGCAGCCCCGCACTAGCCCTGGCCGCGGGCTTGTTCGGTCTTCCGGCAACTTTTATGATATGACCACGTTTTCCCCAACCCACCCCCAACCCTTTTCTTCCCCCCTTTTCTTTCCATGGGCTCCGATCAATTATTCACGAGCACATTTATCTCCCCTGCAATATGGAGAATTCATATTCATATCTCTGTTTTAGTGGCCTGACACTGATTAATGTAATATGCACCGCGGCTCCGAGCGCAGCCCCGCTCTATGAATCATGCACTATAAAGTTTCAATCGTCCTTGTAGATGAGACTATTACAAAGAGCGCGGGGAGGCGGGGGCCGGTGGCAGCGATGGCTCTGCGCCTCGGCCGGCCACCGGCTCCCTGTTAAACAGGCTCGTATTGAAACAGCCCAGGGACAATGCAGGTCCGGCATTAGTTCCGCCCGGCAGGGCTCCCGCTGACGCGGACCCGCAGCTCCGCCCGCCCGGCCCGGGGAAGGGGCTGCAGGGTCCTGCCTCGCCCCCGTCTCCATCGGCCAGGCAGGGGCAGGAGAGCCGCGCGGGGCCGCTTGGCTTCGGAGGAGAGAGAAACTACCGGTGCTCGTCCTGAGGAGTGGGGTATTCTTGTGCGGGAATGGGGCTCAGGTTGCCCCGGGATGTGCTCTGAGGCTGGGCATCCGCGCTACGGCTGGGGAGGGAAGGCGTTAAAGGGAGCGTCCATTGCCTGGATGGTTCCAATGTTTTTAGGGTATTTTTAATTTTATTTTTTAATTATATATTTTTTTAAAGTTTCCAAATGTCCTTAAAAGGCGAGATGCAAAGAATAGCCAGGGCTGACAGAGGCACACAGGCAGCTCAGGAGAACGGCCGGTGGGTAGTAAGTGCTCTGTGAAAGGGACTGTCAAACATGGGCTTCAGCACACATCCCCCATTCCCCTGCTGCTGCCTCAATTCGGGGATGAGGCCCACCTACCATATTGGTGACCACCCTGCACCTCAGCCCTACTTTTGATGCTTCATACCTCCCTGCAGGCCTGCAGGTATATGGAGTGGAGCCATCCCCAGCCAGCTGCCCGCCATGGGTCAGGTAACCATGGCTGAAAAAGTCTGGGGCAGATCCTGACGGCCTGTGGGAAGCTAGTGGCAGATGTGGAGCTGTGCTATGCAGGACCACAGGTCCCCTTCTTCTGGGAAGGGCCATGGTGATGGCCAGCAGGGCCTGAGACCACCACTAGGTCTCTGGGGGCTGCAGTGAGGAGGGATGTGGGGCCCAATTCCAGGCTTCAAGTCGCCAAGTTTCGGCAATAAAACTTACCTGGGACTAACAAATCAAGTAAAACCCTGAAACATGTAATAAACATGGCCTGCGTGGCATGTATTCCAGTGAAAATTACAGAAACGGCTCCTGGCGAGGTTGGTGTTCCCCATTGTGCGGTGCCCCCATGCAGCGCCGTTCATAGCTGCCCATAAAACCAGCCATGTGGACAGGAATCTCTGGAAGTACCATGAGACTGAAAACCCCATAGAAATAGGTATTCAAAATTTAAGACTTCGAAAATATGAGCTCTTAAAACTAAACAATGTACTTCTGTAACAAATTAATTTACTCGGGTCTCGTCACCATTATTAATATTAGTTTTGGCTTCTTTTTTGTGTATGTGAAGAAAATATATGCATGGGTGTTTTTTTAAAAAAGTGTAAAATACATCTTTTATCAGTTTTTACTTTAGTTAACATTATAGACATCCTTCACATCTGATATACAAACTTGTTTCCTAACATGTGAGTCAAGCTGATGCAAAAATGCAGTTGTGGGGCACACACTGAGTCCTGGTAGTGCCTCTCCTGAGAGAAAAGAAAGTGCTGGTGTAAACTCCGTGCAGAATTAAAGGCGAGTTTAAAAAGTAACATTTATTTTTATTCCAGATTTATGGCTGACCCGTAGATAATTAAAGGTTTTATTTTGAGCTATTGGCCCCACACAATACATTGTCCTTTGTTGCTGCACAAGGAGTGCTTTCCCTGTGCTGCCTACAGTTCAAAAACAATGAAGCAATCCATTTATTTTGTTGGTCAATTGTAGCACAAAGTGAGGTGGTCAGTGTGGAAAGTTTATCACTGTCTTGTCCCTTTGGAGGAGGCAGAGCATTCACACACCCTCTGCCCCAGTACACAAATGTCAGTCTTTTTGCAGGCTGCTGTTTTCCTTTTGAAGATGCCGATGGTGTCTCTGATCCACTAATCCATTTATCCAGTTTCATGAGTGCATTGGCTGAATACACTCACAATAGCCTTGCCCAGCTGGAAACAAGAAGTCAGTGAGTGCAGCCGGCACACCCACCAATGCCTGATACCATTCTCAGATGAGTCTCGAGTGCTTGTCTCAAAAAAACCCTCAGAACATGCCAACCAAAACTAACCCCCTTAGAGCTCCCAAGGTGCTGAGATGTACCTAATACTGTGATCCTTCCCTTCTTGAGAACAGAAGTATGTTTAGCACCATCTATAGTTTGCCACACTGCTGTATTATTTTCATATTTGGCTGTGTCAATGAGGGTTGGAGTAGGCTTGAGGGAAAAAAATGCTTCTGAGACTCTGCAAATAAGTGCACATTAAAGAAACTGGTCAGTTGCAGCCAAGTGGAAGGGGGCACAGGAGAGGCAGTGGGCAATGGGCTTCCATTTGTGTTCAGTGTCATGCCATTATTTGCCAGCTTTTTATTGCATTTCAAATGTATGTTTAATTACCAGTGTTATTGGTAATAACAGAATGTTTGAAAATATTAAATACATTTGTGAGCTTGTGTGAAAAAGAAGTTAAAAGGTGTTTGGTGCACAGAATGTTAAAGAGATCTCACAATGAAGTGATTAACATTTTTATGAATAAAATTAATCACGCATTAACTCTGCAGCTCAATACATCTGAATGCCAAATGTTGCACAGCAGCCCTTTCTCCTAAACCCAGGAATTCTGGATGCAGTATTGACCCACATCAAACACGTGTCTATTAGTAATGGAGGTGTAGTTATGAGAAGGTATTTTAATAACATACCTTTACATTGGAGGCAAGCAATTAAAAGGGAGAAAATAAATTGGGGGTACTTTGTCAGGATTTGTGAGGACTGGTAGGTACATGAAATACATTAGGAAGTAGTCAATGGGAGCAACTGTTTGGAGAAAAAAGAAGTTTATGTGGCACTCACGGAGGCAAACAGCAAAGCCACTGTAGGCAACAGACTCCAGTAGATTGCACATAAGTCACCTTGGCTCTTATTAGCACGTTCACTGTTCTGGGCAAAGCTTATTAAGTTTTAAGATGGGAGCTTACATTACTAAAATATCCACTCTGTCAGATAATAAAATGGGATCTCTCTCTTTCTCTCCTTCTCTTCCTCCGTGTGTGTGTATATGTGCGCGTGCGTGCATGTGTGTGTTTTCTAATCTCTTGCCACTGTGGTTTTGGGATTATTCCAGCAGGCTGTACAAAGGGAAGCAGAGGCATCTGAAGTGTCACTCTACAGCTGTGGCAAAGTAACAGAATTTCCATTTTGTTGATGCTCCCAGCACATGTGTGCAGCAGAAGGTGATATCAAAGGAGCCGTTCTTCCTCAGTTCTGCACATTATTTTTCACTGCTGTGGAGAATCTCTCTGAGCTCCGTGAACCAATAAAACAACGGTCCCTGTTTGAGTTGATATATTAATATTTACTGAGGATTTGCAAGGTCGGGGCTAAATGTCAGCAGATTGCTGGGGCAGTACTGTGGGGAATAATTAAACAAATCTCACAGCAGTTCAGCCTTCTAACATCTTTATTAATCTTTTTTTTTCCTTTCCTTTCCTGAAACACTACACTGAAATACTGCTTTTTCAACCTTACTGAACAATTGGGAGAAGTTTAATAATAAAATCCTAGATTAGAAGTATTTGTTTTTGACAATTTCTTGGCCCACTCTACTGCAGATGTTAGTTAGTTGTGAAGGCTATGATGTGTGAATTATCACCAAACTGCTGGGGTTATCACCTGCCTCTCCATCAAATTCATCTTGACCAGTCTGCCAAACACAATAATATTACTGCTATAAATGGAGACACAAATTGGCTTCATTAAGTAGTGGGTCCACTTCTCCAAGGGAAGAAACTGGAGGACCCCAATTCAGTAGACATGTCTCCCTTAACGTGATTATAGCATGCACTTTAGTACAACTTAGACAATTCTCTTTAATAAGCTTCATAATTAGTGCTGGGATGCCTCATTACAAGTCATTGCCTGTAGCAGTCCTAGGCCAAACAGCTCTTCTCAATCTGATGTGTTTTATTTATTTTTTTATCAGGCAGCAGGAGCTGTCTAGATCTTTTTGTTTGTATAGTGGGGGCTTGCATTAAGCCCCCAGTGTAAAAATACCACAAGGAAATTAATTGCTTCTGTGCTGATTCACCACAGATGTGTCCTGTTACAGGGAATGGTATATTTCTCCCATTGCTGTGCTGCAGTGTGCTGGGAAAAAAAAAGTCTGGAAAAGCTACAAATGCAAATATATTAGCATCCATATAGATTCCTTATGTAGTAACTGAAAACAAGGAGATTTTTAAACTGTGTCAGAGGCTTCAACCCTTTTTTTTATTTTTAAATAAAGTGTCAATTTTTTTCTGATTTTTTAAAAATACTCAAAACCCACTAATAAAATACACATGTCCATGTATTCCGTTTGGTACTGGCTGATAAATGTGCTGCTTAAAATAACACACACAAGGAGTGCAGTGACTCAAAGCAATAAGAAGGCTGACACACAAAGCTGCCCTCAAGGTCAGTGGTTTCTTATCTATCAGTGTTGGTCAGGTTGTGAATCACAACTGCAAGTTTCAGCAAGTTAAGGGGAGGAGGAGCATTCAGAGTGCTTGCCCTGTGAAAAAGAAAAGCTGAGCTGGTGGTTTGTTAGATGCCTCTGAACATCACCCTGCAGCTTCTGGGTAATGCCCATTCCCCTGTCACTAAAGCAAAGCTGGAAAGTGCCTTGATCCAGATACGAGTGCTTTGATTTACTTGTTATAATTCAGGTGGAAGGGTTTAGGGTTAGCAAGTCCACCACTGCAGAGCCTCGTTCCACTCCCCTCTCATTATTTATATTGATTTCTTTAATCTCAGTCCTTATATACTCAGTTTTGACGTTGGATTGATCCCTTTGATACAGCTGTATTTGCCTAGTGACATCACTATTGATAATTGAAAATTAACAGTTCACCTCATAACAGTTGCAGACCCTGTTAGAATAACCTAATGTGTGAGCTGTAGTATTAGAAATAGCTGTTTGGATTCTTCATGTGTGATTGTGAAGGGGACTTCTCCATGTGTTAACTCTAGATGCTGAAAAATTACAAAAAAAACCAAACAACAAACCAATAAGTGTCTCCTCTACTCAAATTCAGGACTTTTGCCTGTTTCTTAATGATACAGTAGCAGAAACAATAAAACTATTGTAGTAATTATCCTCCCAGATTAGATTTTCTAAGTATATGCAAAATGAAAAATTCATGGGTAAGTAAAATTTCTATATTCAGGACCATTGAGTTTCCATACAGGAAAGACTTCACAGGCCTTAATAAATGTATCTGATGAGCTTGATTTGAAGAATATCCATACATTAACTGCAAGCAACAGTGGGAACGTGTAAGTTATGTAAACAGATCAGATCAGTGTTCAGTTTTACCACACTACACAGGATCTTTGACTAGGTCTTTCAGAGCAAAGGGCAAGATAAACTGCATAGATGACTATACAAAGTCTTAATGTAATTTGGTAGTTTTTTGGTTGTGTTTCTTTGTTTTAATTCTCATCCATCAGCCTTTAATTCTACTATGATAGTAACATTTTGCTCAAATATATGCATTTTACTTTTTTTTTTTTAGGCTATCAAAGAGAAAACAGCTCAGACTCACAATCCCAGGGGAAGTGATTATTGTTCTTCTGTGCTTTTGCAATAGCAGTACCTGGAGTCCTCTATATAGCCGAGAAGGAAGCCCCAGTCCTGGAGCAGGTGAAATTATACTAGATGAGATTTGCACAGAATGTAACAAAGAAACACTACCTCTGTGAGACCAGTCGAGGATGGAGTAACAGAGTCAAAGAAGTGGCTTCCCCAAGTTATACCTTGCTTATGGCAGAAATAAGAACACGAGTCTCTGAATCAGGGTTTTCACTTGACAGACTCAGGTTTAATGGGATGTTTCACAGATTCACAGTGACAGCAGGGTGAGTGGTGGAGCCAGAACTGGTGCAGTTAAACTGCATCCACATACTCCTAATGTGTTCACCGCAGTGTCATCAACTCCTGTGATGTCACTGGGAACATTTTGACTGTCATGTCTGAATTTACACATTGAAATCCATACTTAGTTATGTGAGTGAAAGCAATCTGGTGTTTACAGACTAATTCTTGCTAGAGTCATCAGAGCAGCTTGCCCTAGAAAGTGTTACAATTTTAATGAAGGCCTTAAGATCAAGGTATTTTTGTTTGCTTGTTTTTAACTCAAAAACAAATTTAAATTTTAAAGTTATGTATTTTAATGGTTAAAATTAATTAAAGAACTTATTCATGGTCTTTTCAGTTTTACAAATATGTAGGATAGTTATAAAAACAATGGTACAATATTCAGGAAAATTGTTTTATAAGCAGAACAAATTTCTAAAAATTTCCGGCAAATCCTTTAAGTTTTTTGTATAAAAAAGGATAAATAATTTACAACTTCACATGCAAAGCTATATGTAAAATAATGTAATTAAAAATAAAGGGAAATTCAGTTTTAAAATGTAAATCTTGAAAAATACTGTTTTACAAAGTGAGATTATGATACACATATCCACATATGTGGTTCTCCTATAGACAGAGAGGAAGCAGGAAAGTGAATACTTTCTTCATCTAACACTGGCATGGTTTAGCTTGAGTGACGGAACAGGATGGATATGGATATAGAAAAAACACTTCACTGTTTCCCTGAACAGCACCAATTTGGAATGTGTTTGAGAATATCAATTAAAGAATATTGATAAATGCCAAGATGCATAAGGTTTTATTAGGAGCTTTTAAGAACAAATGAGAACAAAACAGAATGTAATTTTGAAAAAGAATGTGAGATACAATGAACAGAGTAGTGGTGATGGTGCCTCTGGTAGAAGTAAAATACAAAGTAGTGTGCCAATGGAAGTGATTATTATCTTTGGAGTGGAATGCAATATGGAAGTATACTACAGGTGTGTCTCCTGTGACTTGGTTTCCAGAATCTTAAGAGTATTGTGATGCTTTCATTCAGCATCTCCCTTTAGAGAGGAATAATTTGAGGAACACATAAATTCCATCTCAAGTTACATCTTCTCTGTTGTGATCTTCTTACTTACTCCACAAGAAATGAAAGCAGTAGAACAGAGGAGGAAACAGAAACCAATTCATGACACCAACTACTTTCAAGAAAAATTATATTACCTTCCACTATTGCATATGTGTTTGCATGTGTACATTAGAATTATTCCTCCAGACCTTGCTCATAAGGACCACTCTGTGAACCTAAGTGATTACATGTGGACAAGAGGTAAGAGGAGATAATTTACTGTGAAGACAGGAAATCTGTGTACTTCTGGTAATCTGTGGTAAATCCACCAAGAAGCTGGTGAAGTCTGATCTTGCCTTACATTTTCTGTGGCTACTATTTGCTTATGAGGATGCTCACAGAAAGCAGTGTGGAAGCTAAGGTCTTGTGACCTTTGAAATGCCCAAACACATGGCTTTCTTAGGGCAAGTCCTACAGTCTACCTAGGTCTTCCTTTAACAATTTATGCAAGGTATGTAGAAGATCAGAGAAGCATAACGAAAGTGCTCTTCTCACCAACAAACTCATCTCTCTCAATTGCTTTCCCATCATAATTGGTGTGCGCATGTTCTTGGTCTCACTAGGATGAGTTTGGCTTGTTTTTTATCTCCAGAATAATATTGAGCTTATAATACTTAAGCCTATCTACATTTTTTGATAGCTTCTTATAAGCTCTGAGAGACCAACTCAGGTTTGTCACATCTCTGTGGAAAGCACCTTTTGATAATACACAATATCCATGCTCACAGAGCAGGCCTTTTGGGTCTTAGGTACAAACACCTATATAAAAGAGTTTCCATGTGCATCATTGCTGAGTGGCTCTTACCTTTGGAATCACAATCTGTTCAGTTTCTCCTGACAATAAGTGCTCATTGACCATGGACGTGGCTTCAGTCAGTTGCTCCTGGAATAGAAGTGCCATGGCTGAAGGTCATTTCTGTAAATGTTCATTGGTCATCTTCATCAGCTATTCTCAAGACCTATTTCTGTCTTCAGGACTTCTATTTTATCTCTCTCTTTCCTTAGCCTCTCTTTCAAATGATATTCTGCTTTTTGTTTCTCCTTTGTGTTCCCTCAGCAGCTAGGAAGCTCTCTCTTGGTTGCTTTAAGAGCAGGCTGCTGTTCTGTCCTCCACACCACACCTTCATGTCTGCCTGCCTTTACTCTCCCTTCTCCAACATGAAAACATTCTTCTTCACTCTTACTCTAAATAAAAATGAAATTCCTTTGAAATTGCAAGGAAAAAAGTAATACCTCACTGAGTACCAGCCCTTATCATCCCTTTACATCAGAATACGTACTCCTTAATTTACTGTTGGGGGTATAAGAATGCAATTTTCCTGAACATTTGGAAGAGGGTGAGCCATGAGATGCTGCTCTTAAGAATATCACAACAAACATCACAGTTCGTCATTCTGGACAGTCTTCTAGTGTTGATCCAAGCAGAGGAATACAGGAGTACTACTGTTTTGAATGACAGAAGTTACTCCTTACTTTAGTTTCAAAGGATGGCAGAAAAATGCTGGTTGTGCACTTCGTAGTTGGAAGCAGCACAGTGTCTCATATTCCTGATCCCAGGGAGAACATATTTTGCACTAACAGTCATCTTTTTCAAACCTTTCCTTGGAATGAGATTTGAGACTCCTGTTTTCTCTAAGAGACCATTCCATACCTGAATGTGCAGAAGTTCTCATCTCCTGGAACCTGAGCATATGCATGCAGATCTCATAGGGAAGACAAGGAAAACAGCAGTAGAGCTAAGGGCATTCCCAAAGGACCTTAAGTCCAAAGAACAAACACATGTTTGAAACTACAAAAATATTTAATTGTTGTCAAATGTATAAACCTGATGTGCAATTCTAACCAGACCAGGCTTTGGGCTGTTTGCCCAGTTATTCATAAGAAAGTGTCCAGAATGGATAAGGTTGTGAGATTCTCCTGGGACTCAGCTTTTGATCTCGTTATTTTTTTGTTGTGCTTGATAATACGCAGTTCTCTGCCACAGGGAATTCTGGGCTTATATCCATGTTCATCCTCATGCTCAGGCAGCATTGATAGAACAAGTTACGTGAGTGTGTTGTTTGTAAATCAAGAGACCCTCTGAGCAATGGTGAAATTGTGTGAAGTCTGATCTGAAAGTGATCTCCATCCTTCACACTGCCTTCTTTTCCACGGATTGAACACTGTCTCAGGATTTTCTATTGTAAATCTCCCTTAAGGATTTGATCATGTTGCATCCTAGCAATGTCGAGGAATTTCCTTGGAAAATTCTGAAATGGAGCTTTTGGAGTAGGGAATCAGCACAAGACAGTTTTTCGTCCTCACTGGGTGTAGAAGGATGGTCTGAATATCAAATGTGGGTTTTTTTCAGATGACTGTAGGTGTAGCAGAACTATATACTACATAATGTGAAAGAGTAACTGATCTCTACCTTGTAAGTAATGCTCACTCATATTTGAAGTAAGAATAACTTGTAGGTGCACAAGGGAAGAGGTTGCCAGCTGAAACATTGTGTTGGACAGAGAATATATTTGGGATAGTTCTCACTTCCTCTAGGCAATGATTTCAAACAAGCTGAAGAGTTTGACTTGCTTGGTTGGAAGTTCCTACAAAACTGATGGTGGGAAGAGGTATCTCATAGGCTTATGTGAATGGCAGCCATTTTGCCAAATGTCTCTATGAAAGTACCCTTCTTTAGGAGATAATGTCTTTGCTCCTATTTTTCTCCTTTATGTTTTGAGTTACTGGTTTCGAGATTTGTCTTCCCATCTTCTATTCCAAGAATAGAAGGAGCTGAACAGCAGCCTTCTTCCTTAAGCTCCACCAGCTTTTCTTCTTTCATGCGCCATCTCTTTCCTCTCTGTATTAAGCTGACTTAGTCCAAATTGTCCGTGGTCTTTGAAGAATTAGAGTTGATGAATCTGCCTTTCCCAGACCATAAAGTGTCCAGAATTTCTTCTAATTCAATGATTTTTCATACTGTTGTTTGCTTGGGTGTCATACTTAGAAATTAGAGGCCTATGTGTGCCATGTCTTTTTGAACACAGGATTCTGTGTGCAGAATGGAGGAATAGGGTCACAGCATGAAGATCTTATGATCTTAAACTACAAAGCCTAGTGAGAGAGGTGTGGATAGGCTTAGGCTCTTCAGGAGAGGCACTACAGAGTGCAGATATTGAGGCTCTGTGAGGGGTATTATACTACAGGTGCTGGACACTTGCATTATTTCTTCCCACCCATTTCCCTGTTCAAGTGACAGCATGCCTACCAAACCTCAGAGAACATTTTGAAAGTACATGGAAACAGTAAGAGAATTGGATCAGAAAATTTGACCCCAGGGATGCCAACAAAATTAAATTCCAACAGGCCAGTGCAGACGTGACTTTCCAGGTTTACATGTCTCCACTGCAGTAAGATTAATTAATATTTTGGATAAAAAAGAAGGTTTAGAAGAACTTTAGAGATTATTCATGCAAGTTTTGGGACAAATGTGTTCAAGACCATTTCTGCTCCTGCAAGATGCCATTTGCACAGATTCAGTCATCTCAAGTGTCATTCATTCATGTACAAATAGAGTTCATGAAAACAGCAAACTTTATTTTAGGTTCACAGAACTTCATAAGTACACCCACGTTTATTGTAACAGCTGAGAGACATTAAGTGGTATTCTAATGTGCAAGACTTAGCATTTTATCCATTTGGTTTGGTGAGCCATCTTTACTCACGCAAGTAACATATCGTCAAATACAGGAAGCATCACAGTCTTTCAGGTGTACTTACAAGAGTTTAAATAAAAGAGTTGATCCCAGTATGTTCTTAGGAGCATACCTTGCTATTCTAACTCTTGTTATAGCAACAATCTTACACAACTGTTATAATCTGAGATGGACAAATGAGAATTTTTAGGTGACCAATGAGGATGTGTATGGGATAAGCAGAATATTCTTTCTTCAACTGAGGAACGGTATATATTTTCCCACTTTAGAAATCATTATTTGTATCTTTTTTGGACAACTGCTATCATCAGTCACAATGATGTTGCATATATTAAAGGCTACAGGTAGAGCTTGTAAGAACTGCTTAATTATGTGATATATTAATGTTATATTGATTATGTTATTGTCTGTAAATTCTCCTAATAAAGCTGCATTCATTTTGTAATAGAGTTGTGTTTGCAGTCAATTAATGGCCTTCTGAGGGCAATGGACAAAGCAATAAGGTTATTGGTGTGGTGTGGAAAGCATGGTACTCTGACTCCCAGTATAAAACTAGAAAAGACAAATGCTTGGATTGAGTAAAAGAGAGAAAAAATTAGCTCCTGTTCAGTACAGTGATTCACAGTTTTCTTTTACATCTGACAGAAAAAGCAGCTTTGTGCAAAGCATCTGCACATGAATACAGGGCAGGATAATATTTGATTTAAAAATACAACTAAACGATAACTGCCAATATTGAGACCATGTGAAGGCAAAGGAACAAAGCATACTTTCATTGCTAATCATGTTAACATCAAAGTTTGAAGAGTACATTCGCCTATTCAGAGGAAATGCCATCACACTTCTGACGATCACATCTGCCACTAATATCATCCGGCATGTGGTCAGGTCTCTGTTCTGACTTTTATCTCTGTACCAAAATTTCATGTCTTGATTGAAACATCTGATGTTAGATTCAGGTCACTACAAAATAAGTACAACTTTTATTTCTTTTCCACTTTCATAATGTGTTCGAGAGGTACATTTTAAAATCAGTACAGAATATAAATATATGTCAATAATTTTTTTCCCCAAAGCTTTTCCAGGATTTGGGATATTGGGTTTTGTTGTTGTTGTTGTAGTTTTTTAATTAGCCTTAGAAACCTTTGTGTTAGACCTGTAGGAAATTCAGAGGGCTGGTTTATCACTACAATATTCTATTTTCATGCCATAAATCAGTGGAGTTTCATCTTTGCAGAAAGTGTATGGACTAGTGTTGTAGTTTGGGATTATTATGTAAATTCTCTCCCCTGCCACTTAACTGCCCAGGCCAGCGGTTGACAAAAGAAGTAGTTAACTGTGATCGCTGGGGTGGGGGCAGGTTTGTCTCTTTTGGTTTTTTTTTGGATATTCTCCTCAGTCTTGGCTCGGCGGAACGGGGGAGTGGGGGCTCCAAGGAGGCAGGCTGCCCTGCTGGTTACTGCTGGGGTTTTCCCTGGCTGTCTTGCCGCTGCCTACTTCGGATTACTTTTTCCTGCCGTGCTGCTGCCTGCCTTGGATTTGCTGCTGGTCGCTCGTACCTTTTCTGCTTCTTGGACGGGGAACACAAGGGAAAGAGACTGAGTCCATCTGAAAGCCCACTGCTCGTCTGTTTCGCTGGAGAGGGACTGAAACTCACTCTGCAGCCAGCGGGCTGTGACAAGGACACTTAAGTATAACCTTTTCTCCCGGAGGAAAACCTGCTGGGTTTTGTTTGTTGTTGTTTTTTTTTTTTCCTCTTATGGTGTTGGGGAAGTGGGTTGCACTAGTCTGTTTACATATATATATATATATATATATATCAGTTATCCTTCTTGTATTAAAATTCTTTTTTCTTAAATTTGATAAAGAGTGGAGTGATTATTGAGGAGGAGGCCCCTCCCCTGCTTGTGGGTAAAACATTTTGGTTTTTCCCCTCAAACCGAGACATTTCTTGGCGCCCAACGTGTGGGGCTTGTAAACAAAGAAGGATAACTGCTATTTTGTGGCACCATGTGGGTCTTGAGCTTAGAGTTCATCAGGACCATCCTGTATAATATATTGGCTTTTTGTTGGTACAAATTCATGCCAAAAGGAGCGGCAGGTTTAAGTCTTATCAACAAATCAATGAGCAAAACTCAAATAGCCGCAATTATTATTGAGTTCTTACTCTGGATTTATGGTGCCATGAATTCGATGCCTTTGGATGTCATGTGGGTGGTGCTCTCCAGGCTGTTTTCCTGCCGCAACCTAAGCTGCTACCTCTGGGGATTCAGTGATAATAGTACGGACCCTTGGGAAGGAACAAAGGGGAATCTCTTCTCCCAACCCTTTGTCCATTCCCCATTCAAGTCTGCTACAACAGCTTTTGAGATGTTTAAATTCTCCCTGGATGCCAGAGATATCTTGCTCTTTATGGTTTTTCTGCAGGGTTGTATCCCTGCAGCTTACAGAATGTTTGAAGGTAGGGCCAGGGTTTTTCCAGAATGCATTCAGAAACCTAGCCCAGTGAAGGGGGAAAAGGATGAGGCTAAACCAGGAGGACAGGCCAAGCCTATGGAAGTTGCCCCTATTCAGAAAAGGAAATATAAGACCAAATTAGACCATCCAGCAGACGATGAGGGGGCTGCTGCACCTCCACAGCAAGCAGACCCAGAGCCTGAGATCATCACTGAGTCATTGTCATTTGATAATCTCCGTAGTTTGCGGAAAGACATTGCTCGACACCCGGGTGAGCCCATCCTGACTTGGTTGATCCGAGTTTGGGACCTTATGGGTGAAACCTTACAACTGGATGGTGCTGAAGCCAGGTTTTTGGGGGCTCTGGCCCAGGACGTGGCTATTGAACAGGTGTTCGTGAGGGAATCAAAGCCCCTTTCACTCTGGGCACGACTCCTAACGAGTGTAAGAGAGAAGTTTGTTTATAGAGAAATCCTGCAGGAACATCATATTAGGAAGACTTGGAAGACGATGGAAGAAGGAATTTTACGTCTGAGGGAGATGGCAATGATGGACGTGCTTTTTGGAAGAGGTGGGCAAGCCAATAATGACCCTGACAAGGTCAGATGCACACCACATATGTGGTGGGACCTTTCACGCTCGGGGCCAGCTGAATACACCGATTTCCTGGCATCCATGTATAGGGAAGAGAACCATGAAACAGTGGGCGCAGTAGCAAATAAGCTCCGGATATATGAAAGCATGACCCACAGCCCAATGCAGGCCCGTATTTCTGCTGTAGAGACATTGGTTGAGAGTCTCAAGACGCTGCCTGCAGAGGTAAAAGCGATCAGAGAGGAAATTAGGGAAAGTCTCCAAGTGGCACCAGTGCGAATGAGAACCTCTGAAGTCAGAGCCAGACGCCCCCCAGCCAGAGGAAGTGGACAGACCTCACGAACTGAGATGTGGTACTTCCTGGCCAAACATGGAGAAGACATGGGACGGTGGGATGGGAAACCCACCCGTGCCCTTGCAGCCCGAGTACAAGAACTGAAGGAGAATGGAAGAAGGTCAGTGAGAGTAAGTGCAGTCCCAGTTTCCCACGGGCAAGAATCTGACCCACAGGAGGGCACCTCCCAGGTGTACTCATCGAGAAAAGGTTCTGACCGCTATGACCAGGATCAGTGTTAGAGGGGCCCTGCCTCTAGCCAGGTAGAGGCACGGGACAACCGTGTCTATTGGACTGTGTGGATTCGATGGCCTGGTACATCAGACCCACAAAAGTATAAGGCTTTGGTTGATACTGGCGCTCAATGCACATTAATGCCATCAGGACATGTGGGCTCAGAAACTATTTCTATTTCTGGGGTGACAGGGGGATCTCAAGAGTTGACTGTGCTAGAAGCTGAAGTGAGCTTGACAGGGAGAGATTGGCAGAAACACCCCATTGTGACTGGTCCAGCCGCCCCATGTATCCTGGGCATTGACTACCTCAGGAATGGATATTTTAAGGACCCAAAGGGGCATAGATGGGCTTTTGGAATAGCCACTGTACAGACAGAAGGGATTGAACAATTGAACTCATTGCCAGGTCTCTCAGAAAGTCCTTCTGCTGTTGGACTGTTGAAAGTTGAGGAACAGCAAGTGCCAATTGCCACCACGACAGTGCACCGTCGGCAATACCGAACGAACCGTGATGCTGTGATCCCCATCCATAAGATGATCCGTGAACTGGAGAGCCAAGGGGTGGTCAGCAAAACCCACTCACCCTTCAACAGCCCCATCTGGCCTGTGCATAAGTCTGATGGAGAATGGAGATTGACTGTGGACTATCGTGGCTTGAATGAAGTTACCCCACCGCTGAGTGCCGCTGTGCCGGACATGCTGGAGCTCCAGTATGAACTGGAGTCCAGGGCAGCAAAGTGGTATGCCACTATTGACATTGCTAATGCGTTCTTCTCCATTCCTCTGGCACCAGAGTGCAGGCCACAGTTTGCTTTTACGTGGAGGGGCGTGCAGTACACCTGGAACCGACTACCCCAGGGGTGGAAACACAGTCCCACCATCTGTCATGGACTGATCCAGACTGCACTGGAGAAGGGTGAGGCTCCAGAACACCTGCAATACATTGATGACATCATTGTGTGGGGGGACACAGCAGAAGAGGTTTTTCAGAAAGGAGAGAAAATCATCCAGATCCTTTTGGGAGCTGGCTTTGCCATCAAACGGAGTAAGGTTAAGGGACCAGCCCAAGAGATCCAGTTCCTGGGAGTGAAGTGGCAGGATGGACGCCGTCAGATTCCAACAGAAGTCATCAATAAGATCACAGCAATGTCTCCACCTACCAGCAAAAAGGAAACACAAGCCTTCCTGGGTGCCATAGGGTTCTGGAGGATGCATATCCCAGCATACAGTCAGATCGTAAGCCCTCTCTACTTGGTAACCCGTAAGAAGAATGATTTCCACTGGGGCCCTGAGCAGCAACAAGCCTTTGACCAGATCAAGCATGAGATTGCTCAGGCTGTAGCCCTTGGACCAGTCAGGACAGGACCAGACGTACAGAACATGCTCTACTCCGCCGCCGGGAATAATGGCCTGTCTTGGAGCCTTTGGCAGAAGGTGCCTGGTGAGACTCGAGGCCGACCACTTGGATTCTGGAGCTGAGGCTACAGAGGATCTGAAGCCAACTATACCCCCACAGAGAAAGAGATCCTAGCCGCCTATGAAGGAGTCCAAGCCGCCTCAGAGGTGATTGGCACAGAAGCACAGCTGTTTCTGGCACCTCGACTACCAGTGCTGAAGTGGATGTTGTCAGGACAGGCTGCCTCTACACATCACGCCACTGATGCTACCTGGAGCAAGTGGATTGCCCTGATTACGCAGCGCGCCCGTATAGGAAAATCAAATCGCCCTGGGATCCTGGAAATCATCACAAACTGGCCTGAAGGTGAAAATTTTGGTCTAGCAGATGAAGAGGAAGAGCAGGTGACACGTGCGGAAGAAGCTCCACCATACAATCAATTGCCAAAAGAGGAAATACGCTACGCCCTCTTCACCGATGGCTCCTGTCGCATTGTAGGGACTAATCGCAAATGGAAAGCAGCTGTATGGAGTCCCACACGACAAGTTGCAGAAGCTACTGAAGGAGAAGGTGGGTCGAGTCAGTTTGCAGAGCTTAAAGCCGTGCAGTTGGCCCTGGACATTGCTGAACGAGAGAAATGGCCAAAGCTTTACCTCTACACCGACTCATGGATGGTGGCCAATGCTCTCTGGGGATGGTTAGACCGATGGAAGAAAACCAATTGGAAACGCAGAGGGAAACCCATCTGGGCTGCCGATATATGGCAAGATATTGCCACCCGAGTAGAGAAGCTGATTGTGAGAGTCCGCCACGTAGACGCACACGTGCCCAAAAATCGGGCCAATGAGGAACATCTCAACAACCAACAGGCAGACCGAGCTGCGCAAGTGAAAGTATCACAGACAGATCTGGACTGGCAGCACAAGGGAGAGCTGTTCTTGGCTCGATGGGCCCATGATGCCTCGGGCCATCAGGGCAGAGATGCCACTTATAAATGGGCACGAGACCGAGGGGTGGATTTAACCATGGACATTATCTCTCAGGTTATCCACGACTGCGAGACATGTGCTGCCATTAAGCAGGCTAAGAGAGTGAAGCCCCTGTGGTATGGTGGGCGCTGGGATAAGTATAAGTACGGGGAGGCCTGGCAGGTTGACTACATCACACTGCCACAGACCCGCCAAGGCAAGCGCTATGTGCTCACCATGGTGGAAGCAACCACAGGGTGGCTGGAGACACACCCAGTGCCTCACGCCACTGCTCGGAACACCATCCTAGGCCTGGAAAAACAAGTGCTGTGGCGACATGGCACCCCAGAACGAATTGAGTCAGATAATGGAACTCATTTCAAAAACAGCTTAGTTGCTACCTGGGCGAGAGAACATGGCATTGAGTGGGTGTATCATATCCCCTACCATGCACCAGCTGCCGGGAAAGTTGAGCGGTGTAATGGACTGTTGAAAACCACTTTAAAGGCGTTGGGTGGAGGGACTTTCAAACACTGGGATCAACACTTAGCAAAGGCTACATGGCTAGTCAACACTAGAGGCTCTGTCAATCGAGCCGGCCCTGCCCAATCAGAACCCCTTCACACTGTAGATGGAGACAAAGTCCCTGTAATACACCTGAGAGGTATGCTAGGGAAAACAGTCTGGATCAACCCTGCCTCAGGCAAAGGCAAACCCATTCGTGGGGTTGTCTTTGCTCAAGGATCTGGTTCCACCTGGTGGGTGATGCAGGAAGATGGAGAGACACGATGTGTACCTCAAGGGGAACTTATCTCTGGGTAAACGACTCATATTACTGTATTTGTAAACACTTAATTATTTGAAAGAAAATTTAAGTTTAATGTAGAGTATCGGCATGGAAGAGAATTTAGGGGTGGATAATGTTGTAGTTTGGGATTATTATGTAAATTCTCTCCCCTGCCACTTAACTGCCCAGGCCAGCGGTTGACAAAAGAAGTAGTTAACTGTGATCGCTGGGGTGGGGGCAGGTTTGTCTCTTTTGGTTTTTTTTTGGATATTCTCCTCAGTCTTGGCTCGGCGGAACGGGGGAGTGGGGGCTCCAAGGAGGCAGGCTGCCCTGCTGGTTACTGCTGGGGTTTTCCCTGGCTGTCTTGCCGCTGCCTACTTCGGATTACTTTTTCCTGCCGTGCTGCTGCCTGCCTTGGATTTGCTGCTGGTCGCTCGTACCTTTTCTGCTTCTTGGACGGGGAACACAAGGGAAAGAGACTGAGTCCATCTGAAAGCCCACTGCTCGTCTGTTTCGCTGGAGAGGGACTGAAACTCACTCTGCAGCCAGCGGGCTGTGACAAGGACACTTAAGTATAACCTTTTCTCCCGGAGGAAAACCTGCTGGGTTTTGTTTGTTGTTGTTTTTTTTTTTTCCTCTTATGGTGTTGGGGAAGTGGGTTGCACTAGTCTGTTTACATATATATATATATATATATATAGCAGTTATCCTTCTTGTATTAAAATTCTTTTTTCTTAAATTTGATAAAGAGTGGAGTGATTATTGAGGAGGAGGCCCCTCCCCTGCTTGTGGGTAAAACATTTTGGTTTTTCCCCTTAAACCGAGACAACTAGTGCATTCATGTTCCATACACTTTTAATCCACAGGGTTTCAAGCACTGATTCTTAAGTCCATGAAAGCCTGAATTTTTACCTTCCCTGAAGGTAAAATCTTCCCAACAATGTAGATCTGGCTAAATATATGTTGATGGCAGCATCACATACACAATATTTTGTAATTATTACTTTTTGGCTATGTCTCTGATGTCAGAGATACCTTGTTTTTGTTGAAGGGATAAACTGCAGACTTCTCCCTCTTACCTTCAAGATGTTTAAATGGAGAGAAAATGTTTCCACAGATACATTTCAGTGTCCCTTTAAAAACCTCCTGCATTCTCAAATCTGTTAGAAATGAGGCTTTACAAAAGCTACCTAAAAAGGGAGGGAGTTCCCTATTTTTAAGGAGGGAGTTTTAAAATTGTGGTGGGGCTATTCAGAGATTTCTGAGCACATTAAAAAAAGGTATGTCTTCATAGATTTTTCTTTGCTTGTCAACATAATACTCATCTTTAGTCTGGAAAGTAATAAATTCTCATTTCAAAGCTGAGGCAACTCAGTGCCTATAATGAAGTGGAAGAATAGGGAATACTGTATTTCTTTATACAGTAAAGAAATCTTTCCAGATATCCCAATGCAATATTAAGCATATGTCTCTTCTGACCCCTGTCAGAGGTTCCTTAGGTGGAATCTAACAACCCTTTACTGCTTTTCAAATTAGAGAAGGAGGTCATCTAGCATACAGGTCAACATTTTCTCAAGAGTGAGTGGATTATAAGGAACAAAGGCTATGCATATTTTAGTTAATAGACCTTGGTAGGTCTACCTCCACAATCATTGTACTATCAGCTGGAATAAATATCATCATCATCATCATCATCATCATCATCATCATCATCATCATCACAGCTAGGCTTTGTGAACAAAGATTTGGGAAGAGCTCTACCCACATGGGAGCATCCTTCGAGCCTGCGCAGTGGATTTTTTAGGTGAGGCACAGGGTGCGTAGAACTGGCCCCATCCTTAAAGTCCTAAGGTTTATCTGCCACGGCCGAGTGATCTTGGACAGTGGCAATGAAGTCCTCAGTCCTAGAACCTACAGCCCCCAGTATTCCCAGGAGGTCTCCCATCCAAGTACTGACCAAGCCTGACCCTGCTTAACTTCCCAGATCTGACGGGATCAGGTGTCAGGATAGCATTTAACTGCCCACTGGAATAATTATAAAGACCCGTGGAAAGTCTCAGAGAGTAAAAAAATGCACTGTAACAGGTTTTTTGGGTCTTTGTTCCTTGTTGAATTAAATTTTGTCTTCTTGTGAGGTCTTGTACCCTGTCTTTTTTGGGCAACTTTTAATGTGGTTCTGTGCAGCATTGAAGGGAAGGGAGAGGGGTCTCTGCTTTCCCCTTGTCCGAGGGGAAGCAGAGAAGTGAGACCAGGCACTCCAGGTAAGAGAGTATTTCTTCCAACCATCCCCCAGGTTTTTTAAGATCTCTGGGGTAAGATCCCAAATCTGGGGCTGGATTGGGTGAAAATTTAGGAAGGGGCAGGGTCTAAGGTCTATTAACCAATGTATTTAGGACAGGGGCAGGGCTGGCTGCACTCCCGGCCCTGCCCTCCCCCAGCCACGAGGCACAGGAGTCCAAAACACGGGGTCTCCCACCCTGGAACAGCAGGGCAGAGAGGGAAGGGGGCACCTGGAGGCCCTCCGATCCCTGGGATTTCCCGTGGGGGAAGACTGCTGTGATGTCCTGGTTCCAGGGACACACACACACCCCCGCCCCCAAGGGAGGGGAGGCTATTGCCTAGCCTGGGAAGAAACAGTAACATGCTCGACATCAGATTCGATGCCTCGTTTGGAGAACAAAAGGCCTCCGGGAAACACAAAGGAGACAGTGAGGAGTGGATACAATACAAGGCGGGGTGTGGTGTAACAGCCTCGCAGGGGAGCTGTAACAAAAAGAGACAGGTTACACAAACTTTGCAACTAAAAACCCATAGCAAGTAAAGACATAATTTTAAAATTTCAGTAACAAGTCTCTCAGTATGTATCTTCTCAGGTTCGAGGTGCTTCTCCAGTGCAGCTCTCCTTGGGGTTCATTTCAGCATTTTCCTACATTGAACCTCCAGTTCTTTTGCCTCTTTGCTTAATTTTCTGTGCATGTGCGCAGACAGTCACAAAAAAACATGTCTCATGGAAGACAATCACTCCTAATACGGGCTATTTTTAGTCCCTTAGATAAAATTTGTTAAAAGAAATAAACCAAAACATTTTAAAAATTTGTGTTTTGTTTGTTTTATTCCCCCCCTCAATTACATCAAATGAATAGCGTAAAAAGTTTTAGCAGTTATTTTTTTTCATCTGCTTTATGCACCAGTGGGTAGCTCACACACACAAATCAGTGAATATAAAATTCATACATAAACAATTCTAGATTTTAGGTGCAACACATTCAACAGTGTTACTAGTTGAATCCCTGACATATAACTAATTTGATGTAGACAGGTAATACCTTGGTTTTCTAGTAACGTGGAAAACTGCTTTTTGATATAAGATTATCTAAGGGGGTGTTAATAAAAAAATAGATCTTAATTCTATCAAAACCCAAGATGGAGTACTAGTGACAACCACCTGATTAACCAAAGGGTCAGATAATAGAATGACAGTTTCATTTGCAAAAAGTTACAGTAACACTCTTTTATTATAACTCCCTTCTAATCCCTGTAAATAACCTCTATGGCTATAAGTAAGAATACAACTTACGTATTATTATAGTTCTACTATTGTTATTGTGACAAATATATTATGAAAGTTTCAGTGTGAGTTTATGTGAAAGTGATTTTTCAATCTTCTACTTCTTAGGAATGTTGGAAGCCATACTGTTACATTCCTCTACTGAATTTTAAACACAATTTTACAAAGTTTTCTTTTCTGAAGTCCAAGTCTTGGTAGATAACTACTTTTAAGTGTGTAAGTAAACAGTGTGGTATATAAATTTAATTTTTATTTTCATTATTGCAAATCATTAGGATTAACTTCTACTATTACCTTTAACTGTACATGAAACATTATTCAGTTTTCATGAAACAGCTATTCAACTTACATTAAAGAAGTTTTTGCCATTGATCTAAAATAGTTTAGATGCCAGATTTCATTTTGAAGATTATTGATTTAAATAATAGTATTAGACAAATAGAATACAACATATGAAAAATGTCTTCTAATTTTGATCCTGCATCATGTTGAGGGTTTTGTAACTTACCTGTCCAAAACTGACAGAATTCTTGACCATGAGTGAGCAATACTTGCCTTATCAAGAAAAAGCACGTGAAGTTGGCAGTAAAAAATTAAAATATAATGTCATAAAAGTTAAAAGTAGAATTATTGAAAATGTAATTGTGTGAAATACATTTTACTTTACTGTTATATTTTCACCCTTGCACAGAGATCTTGGAACACATATGAAAAAGTAGCCTTTCTCATAAATTCTAAATGTTAAAAAGGAACTTTATTGACATTTTCTATTTTCTCTTTCTAAACTCATCAAGTGTGAGAGAATGATGAACAAGCTATCACACTGAACTGAGATGAAAGTTGTCTTGGCATACTGAGAGGTTTCCAGACATTCCTGGAGAAGCCACCCAGTGGGTGGCTTTGATGGAACACTTCAAAACCTGGAGTCAGGAAATAGAGATATGTATCTCCCAATAGCCCATTGCTGTTACCAGCCACTGACAGCCCATACTGGGCTCTTGTACCTTAAAAACCCTTAGTAGAGGTCTACCCACATGATAAATCCCTCAAGTTGCTGAGTGTCATAACTGTGAACACTGAGAGGTTTTGGAGCAGTCAGGGGTGTAAGGAAGAAAAGGGGAATTGTTGCACAAAGGATTATACATCTATCTTTTGATGAAAGAACATTTCCCCAGGGCCCAGTCCAGCTTGGGAAAGATTGACATAAGTCTGTCTCCTTAACTAAATCTTTTCACAAAGACCTGAGAAGAAGTGGCCATGCCAACTGCACCACTGGGATTCTGGAATAGACAATCCTTGCTGGAAAAGTGGTTCTAGCTCTTTTGACTGCCAAGCCTCAATAAACTGAAGGGAGAAAGCATAGAGAAGAAAGAATATGAAGAGGCGGGGAAAGAAATGAGCACATGAGGAGAACATGTGACAGAAGTTTTGCGCTGAGGTCAATGGGGGCCCAGACCCATGGAAATTGAGGTGATATTGAAGAAGACATGGTGAGAGATCAGGAGAAGGTGTAGCTGCTGACTGAATACAAAGCTCTGGCTGACATTCCTCCAGAAAGAGGTAAAAACTTTCTGCAGAAGGGCAAAATTATTTGCTTCCATTCTGCAGGCATGGGAAACATCTTGAGTCCACAACTTAGCTTAGCCTGGGCCCTGTGCCTTGAAGCAATGCAAGGTGGCTTAGACACCTGCCAGTGAGTAGCTGGGATGGAGGGTAGAGAGCTATCCTGAAGGCAGGAAACAGGCATCAGCCTTGCTAGGCTGGGCGTCATCTCCTGGCCCTCAAAAATACCATTCGCATAATACCTTCTTCTTGACCTGCAGTGCTTCTGCCCTCATCTGTAGAGTGAAGAAGAGAGATCTATTCTATACCAGCTGTTGAAGAAGCTGGGTGGAGAGGACTTGACTTTCTTTCAGTATTACAAAATTACTTTGTCTTCAGCAGATGTTGATCTCCAGCCCCCTTGACACTTGTCCCCATCTTCTTTGAGTGACACAGAGCCAGGAGAGCTTCTGACCAGGCCGTCAGAGAAAGCAGTGTGGGATGCTTGAGTTCAAGCTCTGGGAGCACAGGCAAAGGCAGAAGAGTGCTTTGAAAGTGGACTGTACTCCAGATGGTCCATGGAAAGCTGCAAAGAGTGAAGATGTCAGGGAGCAACCAGGCCATGGGCTAGCACTCTGGTGTTCTCCTTTGTCTCTGCCATGAGATAGGAGGTAGTTTGTTTCCAGCCTGAAAGCTTATGTTTCCAAAGGGGCCTAACAAGTGGTAGCCATCATCTCGGAGAAGATGAGAGGTCAAAGTGCTTGTCTTAGCTAGGACAAATAAGGACACTTTTGCAGGCAGGAGTGTGGGAGAAACAGAAACTGGAGAGAAATCAACCTAGCACTACAATAACATAGGCCTTGCATGCATCTACTTGGTCATTTCTATCCTATTCAGGAGCAGGTGGCATACTTCCAACTGTGGCCAACTCTTTGCTGCAACCAAAACATTTCTGAAGAAAGCTAGAGGTAATTTACAGACAAAGAGTGTTGATGAGCTGACCAGGAAAGGTGCAGATCAAGGGAAGTGTTTGCCCACTTCTGCTCAGCATTGAGAAAGTTAGATACCTGCAGTACAGTGTCCATTTTGTCCTCCCCAGTTAAAGTCAGGCAGTGACATGCCAGAGAGAGGCCATCAGGGGGCCACTAGGCTGAGCAGGGACTGACATACAGAACACCTGCAGGGAGGTTTAGATCTTTCTTTGTTCATCAGTAAGAAGAGAATGTGAGAGTTCTTACAGCTGTCTCTGTCTACCCTGGAGAACGTGAAAAGCCAGATCCAGGCTTTAGCCAGTGCTGCAGGATAGAAAGTAGTGCATGGAAGGTGAAACTTTTAGGTATTATTCTCTTTTTTGTGGAGATATCCAAAACTATACTGAACGTTTCCCTGAGCAGACCAATTTCGGGTGGCATTGCTGGATCAGATAACCTCCAGAGGTTCTTTCTACTCAATTATTGTATGACTCTATGAGGTGCATTGGAGCTGTTGTCACAGTGCCAGAATTCAATACATAATAAAACAGGAGTGGATGGTAATGGCTGAATTATACTTACCAGCTTACAAGCAGTGGGTGACCCTACCTAGTGTTTATGTAATCAGTGCTGTGGTCAGGAGTACTGTGCAAATTATCTACTTTTCTTCTTCCTTTTTTTTTTTT
>NC_092461.1:13440000-13512500 GCF_047495875.1 Pithys albifrons albifrons | reverse complement strand
ATTGGTGCAGATGATGGTCGCAGTCTGGTCAAGAGTGGTGGTCACAGTCCTGTCGAGGTTCTGGTCCTTCTCTGGATCTGATGAGTGGTAACAGAAGTCTCAAACCTCAAGGTTATATATCGTCAGGTTCAGATGGGAATGCCCAGTAGGTCCCCCAGGGCAAGGAGCTTCACAATGGGTGATTTACTCTGTGAGTCATGAGATATTTTTGGACTCCTTGATGGCCCGTTAGCAGACATGACCCCTCAGGCTGGGTGTGAAGGTGCATATACCTCCCCAGAGGGGAGTTACTACACCTGAGTCATTGGTGTGAAGACGCTGTCTCACAGGGTTCTCTAACATCCAGCTTGTAGCCTGAGCAGTGAGGTGTGCCCTGGGCAGCTGCTGCAAATGATTCATTGTTAACAGTTTATTAGAAATTACATAGAGGGTGTGGAATACACAGTTACACCCACACAGTAATAATATGGTCCTGGCTGCTCTGACTAGGACCTTGACTTAGTTTGAATCGCTGGCATGGAGTACATCTCTAACGGAGTTGCTAGGTTGAAGCTTTTGCAACCTGATAAATAACAATTAGGTGTTGTGTTAGTGTTATAAGACGCTATTGCTGCAGTCTATACTATGGCCAGATCTACAGGCTTTGCCTCAATTACAATTAAAAACCCCCATGTTTCTGAGTCCAGAAATGCCTACTAAATGTTCACTTGTCTGACAAGAGGCACAGTAACTCTTTGAAATGTGGTAGTCTTGGCTAAATATTTTCTAAGTCCCACAGTGTACTTCAGAAATACATGGACTTTTTTTTCTCACATGTAAAACAAAATGAAACACAGATAACAAATGAATATGGAAACTACCATATTGACACAGGGAATTTGAAAGCCTAATGACCACTGCCACAGAGTTGCTACTGATGCAAGACAAAACCAACTGTGAATTGTGCAGTGAAAAGAACTGTAGTAAAATTCTTAAAGATGATACTTTCATTTTAATGAAAAAAAATGATAAAAAAACTCCCAGTGTGCAGTGCAATCTATGAAAATAAGACTGACTTTTCCTGCAAAAGCTTTCAGATTTAAGGAATGTTAATCTCTGTTAATGTATTTATTTTTGACAATATAAAGTACTTAGATGAGGAACATCAATTACTTTGGCCTTTAGGTAAAGTATGTTTTGGTACCAGCTAGTGTCTCATGCAAGTAAGTAGGAACTTCTGCGTTAGTGATGCTAAACTAAACTTAGTCAGTGAGAAGTTGCTCCTTCATGTTCAAGTCAGCTTGCACACTGAGGGATATCTTCAGCAATAAAAACAATAGATTCACTGGTATGTCTTAAATTTGAGAGTAAGTTTTCTATAGTGGTAACTTCCAGCTCCTTTGCAACTCAAGCTGTAGCCATCAATACTAGAGGGGGAGTGAAGGAGGCACTCAGTTTGGGGGACTGATTAAACTCCCATCGACCTTAAGCAATTTTAGATTATATTATTGGTGATTTAATGACATATTCTCAGTGCTTTCTTGGCTGTTTCTGGGCTGGAAAGATGAAAATATATTTAAACATTCAGCCTGATAATTGTCCTCTTTTTGGTCTGATTTATAGCAGCGGTAGCATGAGCATTGTTGTGTTGTTCTCTCTCTGCATTCCCTGGCTGTGAGTGGGCTTGAACTCGCACACTACCTTCAGGGCTACAGCAATCCAACTATGTTGTGTGTGATATCTGGAATACGGAAATGTTGTAAGGGACTGCTTGCCTCACATCTCCAGCTCACTTTTTCTGCCTGTGAAGGCTTGAATGTGTAAAACCCCATACTGGATAAAGTACAGGGATCATTTTGCTTCAAAATGCATTGCTACATGAAGAATTTATGTAGGGCATTTTCTTCCTAGCAGATGGTATTGCACTGTGCTCATATTGACTGGGGTGGAGTTAATTTTCTTCATAGTAGATGCTTTAGAATTATGATTTGGATTAGTGCTGAAAACCATGTTGATAATACAGGGATAGCTTACTGTTGAGCAGTGCTTTTACAGAGTCAAGGCCTTTTCTGTTCCTCATGCTAGGCCTCCAGCAAGTAGACTGGGGATACACAAGAAGTTGGGGATAGCTGACCCCAACTGACCACAGGGACATCCCATACCATGTGGTGTTACCTTCAGCATATAAAGCTGAGGGAAGAAGAAGGAAGTGGGGATGTTCGGAGTAATGGTGTTTGTCTTTCCAAGTCACCACTCCACATGATGGAGTTCTGCTGTCCTGGGGATGGCTGAACATCTGCCTGTCAAAACAGTGAATTAATTCCTTAGTTTGTTTTGCTTAGAATCGTAGAATCTGCTGAATTAGAAGGGATGCGCTAGAATCATCAAGTCCAACTCGTGGGCCTGTGGAGCACACCCAATCAATCACACCAGTGTGCCTCGGAGCGTTGTCTAAATGCTTCTTGAATTCAGACAGACTTGGTGCTATGACCACCTCCCTGGGGAGCCTGTTCCAGTGCCCAACCACCCTCTAACTGAAAAACCGTTTCCTGATTTCCACCCTAAACCTCCTCTGACTCAGCTTCATGCCATTTCCTTAAGTCCTGTCACTGGTCATGAGAGTGAAGAGATGGTTAACTACCCCTCCGCTTCCCCTTGTGAGGATGTTGAAGACTGCAGGGAGGTCTCTCCTCAGTCTCCTCTTCTCTAGGCTGAATAAACCAAATAACTTCAGCTGATCCTCATAAGGCTTCCCCTCAGACCCTTCATCATCCTCATGGACTTCCTCTGGATGTTCTTGTGAGAGACTGAATATTGTTAATGTATTAAACATTGTCAAAATCATAGAAAGACTTTTTGTCAAACTGCAAAGAAGCAACTGCACATCTGTGACTACCCTCCCTCCCCTGAATATGGCTCCTGGCTGGAATTTGTACTATGATAGGAACTTCAGATAAGACTATTGTTCAATTATCTCAGGTCTAAGAAGAGGTAAACAAGGCTCAGGGAAGAAGAATGTATCCACAAGGAATCTATCCAAACTCAGTTAAGAATCAGCCTGGCTGGGCTCATTGGGTGGTGGAGCAGACTATAATGGCAAAATCTCTCCACATAAAATGAGAGTAAACCCCCTGCTCTGGAAAGACAAGATACACACAGGATGTTCACATGAAAGGCATCTGAGAAAGGATCATAAACCATCAAAAACCCCCAAAGTACCTCTCTAACTCATTCCTGAGGCTTTCTACCACCAGATGACTGCACATGATCCAAGTGATGCAACAAATCTATATTGTGTCACAAGAGACTGCAAAGCTTCCCCAGGGGAGGTGCCTGGGCATCTGAACAGATGTTAATCCATTGGACTCTATGTTTTGTGGGACCCTCATCACCAAGACCAGAAGAACAAGACCTACAGGACACTGTCAGGTTTCTGGAGTGGTGATATATTTTCTATTTAATCTCTCTGTCCCTCTTTTTCTTCTCTGCCCCTCCTTTTTCCTATTTCTTTTGCTCTCTCTCTCTCTCTCTGCCTTATATTTATGGCTAAATAAAATCCATACTATTGACTTTGGCATATGGTCTTGTTTGCACCTTAATTTGGGCAGAGTCATCTCTAATAATTTTAATAAGTGGACCTTAATAGCTCTCTCACAGCTTAATGTCTTTTTTTTACATTGTGGTACCCAAAATTTCATACAGTACTCAGGATGAGGCCACAGAAGGGTAGAGCAGAGCAGGAAAATCACTCCCCTTGACTGGCTGGTGATGCTGTGCCTGATGCCCCCCAGGACATGGTTGGCCCTCTTGGCTCCCAGGGCACTGCTGACTCATATTCAACATGCCATTGGCCAGGACCCTTGGGCCCCTTTCCACAGGGCTGATCTCCAGCATGCTTGCATAGGCAGCTTTTACTTTACCTATTGAAGTGCCATTATCTCAACCCATGACTTTTCTCATTTTTCCAATTCTCCCCTCTATCTCAGTGGTGGAGCAGTCAATAAGTGGCTGCTGAGTTGCTGAGTTGCCAAATGGGGTTAAACCACAACATGCACAATGTAGCTTCTTTTTAACTTCTTCCATGGAGTTAATTGCATATGCTCTGGATCATAAAGTATTTTGATAATAAAACTTTAATACAGAAAAAATTAAACTGAAGCATAGATTTTGATAATATTAAAATTAGAAATAAACAATACATCCAAAAGATGTCTTTACAATTTATTTTCAAATACTCTAGTACAAATGGGCCAAGCTCTGGTATCACACCACTGACTTTATTGTCATGCTCATATTTATACTATGGTTTAAAGGTGGGGAAAATAAATATTTCCAAACAACAATAATGTTCGAGAGCTTGACTTTTAAAAGCAACCAAATTTACTTTTACATTTAGGAATTAGATTTTTAATCCTATTTTTGGCATTATCTCAATAAATGACCCAGAGTTTAAAAGATTAAAGAGGATTAAGAATGGTGCCCAGTGACCAACCACAAAGTCATACACTAATCTACATTTTGAGTTAATAATGTACCTACATAACCTTTGTCAGACCCAGGAAGAGAAGGAGAATTTTTGTTAAATCTACAGCCAAAATCTATGAGGGTAAAACATCTGCCCTGGTAAATTAAAAATGCTTACTTTTTATGCTCATTTTGATTAAGACTTGTTCAATAATTTTTAAAAAGGTGTTTTATTTTACAAATGGCTTTCTATCACAATATGTTCCATCAGCAACTATGTACAAAAGTCCTAACTTTCTCAGTTTTCTAGAGTTCTGCAGTAAGTCTCATTTTAGGTCACAACACTGAGAAAAACAGAATGTTTTGGAGCACAGTTAAACATCTGTAATAGTCAATTAAAAACACAGGCACTGATCAATGGTTATTATTGTGCTTTGGTATGACTCCACTGTATCATGATCACAATGGTTTTACAGAGGTCAAAAGACAATTTCCAACATCCAGAACTTTTTCTTTGACAGGTCTAATAACAGGTTATCTCCACACTGTGTTCACATACCCTTTTCATTTTTTCTTCTTGTCTCTGTATTACATAAATCGTCCTTGTCTTCTGGCAGTTTATAGCTTAACTCCAATGCAAGCATCAGGGCTCAAAGTGCTTAGAAAGAATCAGCACCTCAAAGAAAGTCTCTTAAAGGATAACTGGATATTCAGATAGCTGGGACAGAAGCAGAAATCCTGATGTTTTGAACTCATTCTTGGATGACAAGTCTGCATCTGTTCTCAACAAGAAATATTAATTTATTCGAGGCATTCACGTCTCTCCCTCCCCTGCCATTTGTAGCAAGGTAGAAGCAAATGTCTAGCATACACATTCTTTCCCCAACTGGATTCAGATATAAAACTTTCTGACAAGGAATAGCTGTAAAGGGACCAAACCTAGCTCTGAAGATGAACTTAAGGCCCTTGAAATCTGTAGAAAGCCAAGATAGCTTTATAATTTTTTTTTGTTTTAATTTAAACTAAAAAACAACATAGAAGGATGGGCTGCTGAGATCATCTGTCACACCATCTGTGGTTGCCTAGCAGAATTACTCCAGCCTTGAGCAGGAGGGGCTCCCATTTGCAGCTGAACTGCAGTTGGGAATTTTATTAATACATCTCTCATTTATATAGCACCTTTCACTCTCAATGATCCCAAAGTACTTGTTAAAGGATAAAGTTGAGGACTGAAGACTGCTAAAGGAGGAGAACTTAGAAAACTTCCTCCCTCCTGACCAGTGGCTTCAAAACTTTTTACTAAAAAAGCATTTATAGCTGAATTTTTCATTCTCTTTCCTTTCTCTGAGTGTGGCTCAGTGGGAGATTGTGACCTTTGGGACCTCGTGCAGCATTGAGCTGATTTGTTCCTTCAGACACCATTGCAGATATTCATGTTTTATTTTTATTGTGTATATGAGTGGCACAGTTCGTAAGCATTGGTTATAAAGCTTTATATAGAGAGAGAGACAAAGAGATACACACATACATTTATATATTTTTGGAATACAGAAAATAACAAGAGGAAGAAACAACTGTGATGAGCTGGTATTCAGAAAAATTGAAAAAAAAACCAACCCAGAGACATAAAACATATGGAGTTATCAGTAGTTTTCAGTCAAATGGCATTTAAATATTGCACTGATGCATAACCTGCCCTACTTCTCTGTGAGGTAGGAGGACAGGGGATATGTCAGCTGTGCTCTGCCATGTAACTACAGTGGAGGGGCTGCATTAATGACAGACGCAGGAGTTTGGATGAATGTTAACATGCTGCTATTTCTATGCTGAGATGAAGTAGCAGGGTCTGGATTTATCATTAAAAGAGACTCAAGAGGCTCTAACTGAGCCAGCTGCTAGGGCCCTAAAACATATGTCGCATCCTTCAGCTGTTCATCAGTACAAAAGGCTTCCATCTCAAAGCACTTGACCTTGTTAGCCTCAGTGGTGTCAGTGATATTTTCAACAGGGAGCCAACAGATCAAGTATGAAGAAGAGATTCTCTTAAGGGAAGTGTGTGCAGTTCCTAGTGAAATGAATGCAGAAATGTAGCCTATGGATAATAGCTGCAATTTCTGATGCTAGTGATTTGTAAAGGAGGTAGACTGCTGCTGTTTTCCAGAACAGTGGTAGGCAGATGAAAAAGAAATTTCAAGAAAATAAAAATACAGCAGTGCCAAATAAATGAGCTCACCAGATTCTGGAATTTTCAAGCCTTCATACACACTCCCCATGCTGGTCTCTGTATTCTTACTAACTTCAAAGGAAGCACAGCTTGAGTAAGGACTGTGCAGGGAGTTCTGAAACCAGAAAGAATAACTTTAAGAATTATAGCAACAGTATCACCCTGACATTTGCACATAGCATTACATGATGATGCTAGTGTGAGAGTGCTTTAGCAGATGTGATACTGATGCACAGCCCTCAGGAAGGATACTACATCCTCTCAGGTGGACATGGGTTAGTTCCAGTAGTCCCTTCACACTCTGAATTTCCCAAAAGCCCAATAAAGCAATGCTAATCAGACTTTTCCATAACGGAGTCCTCTTTTCCCTCCAAGTCTATCCATTAAGGCCCTCTCCTGCTACAATTTTGTGGGCATTGTTTATATGGAATATGTGTGTAAAGGCTTGTATTTCTATTTCCCCCTCTGTAAATAAGCATATTCAAACACATAGCCATATAACACTACCCTTTAAAAATATTCCAAATTAACCAGTACGTATTTCACATATCTGCCTTTCAAGAAGGGAGGTAGACAAAGGACACAAAGCATGAGAATCAAAAGAAAAGCTGTGACAGATGTTAGTTAGGTTGCTTGATGCTGTGCCAGAAGGCACTCAGATACTGTGGTGCTGAGCACAGTCTGAAACTTCCATATCATACAACTGTATGTGACCTTCAGAATTATAAGTTTTTATTAAGAATCAAAAAATTGTAAAAATTACTTTTTGGAGGGTTTGTTTTAACTTGTCTTCTTGTTGTAGTCTTTTGGCATTGTGTTCTTCACCAGTGAGATGACACAAAATCAGGTAGTTTTCCAGTGCCTGGAAAGGGAACTGTGTGTAAATGCATGGCCTGTAAGGACTATGTGACATACACAGCTGCCCTGTTCAGCTCTGGGGTAGGGATCATGTGATAATTTAAAAATCTTTCATGGATTTTTTTTTTGTTTCTTGCCAACACAGCAGTCTGGGGACAGGGAGCCAGAACAAGGTGGCTTGCTGAAGCACAGCTCTCTCATTACCTGCTCCCTGAGCCAGCTAACTGTCTAAAGCCTAAACAAACGGATAACTAGTAGTTTTGCATTCCAATGTTATCGCTGGGAAGAGGATTGGGGGAGATGTTTTCTCTTTTTGGGAGGAAGACTTCACTCTTTCCCTGGCTTGGGAGATGGTCAGAGAGAGGTTTCCTGGTGCTCTCCTGCTCTGTGCTGGTGCTCTACATATTTGTTCTCTGCCTGCTTGCGTGCCCAGCCACCACTTGCTGGGCTGGTGAAAGCACGGGGAGTCCTGGCTCAGCCCCCCAACTCCGCACATCTAGTGTGGTTCCCCCATCCCTGCCTGGATTTGCTGTAGAGTCATCAAGGAGCCAGTGTCATATGCAGAGGAGTTGCTACCCCTTCCCCCACTCCTTAAGGCTCTGGGACAAAAGATGGTGAGAGAGTCCTTGCATTGCCCATGGGAAAGGTTTCAGCCTGTCCCTGTGGCCACCATTCCTAGGTGAGTTCTGGAATGCTCCTCTCTCTGCCTGTGTCTTTATCTCGCTGGAGCCTAACCCCTGGTGATCGTGAGTGGCTCACTGCAGCCCCTGCCTCCCGAGGCACAACAGCGCCCCTGCTGCTTGCAAATATAACTGCACCAAAGAGGCAAAGAGAGATATATACATTTTGTAGTAGAGAACAGTTCTTCTCCAGGGACACCCCCGTGATGCAGGGGAGAAGCATGCATGCCCTCATGAGGTTGAGAGCTATGCTGGCAGTGGTTTGTGCCTCCAGCAGGGTCTCCCATGCCAGACAGGTCTCAGCTGAAGGGTCAGACAAAGTGTGTCCACGGGTAGGATGGGCTCGCTAGCTGCCTGGCAACCATTCTAGGAGAAGGAAAACTCTAACTTCAAACCCAGGCAGATGGAGCTTGCTTAGCCCTGTAAGACCATCCATCTAAGAGAAGGATACTCTAACCAAACCTGCATCCTGAGGTATTCACTGTCACCATCCAAGCTTGCTAGGCTGTGGCAGATGAACCTTAGGAGTAAAGGGTGGGGTGAGTTCCGTGCACGCTGTGCCTCACCTAAAAAAACCATTGCGCAGGCTTGAAGGGTTCACTAACATTCCAAAACCCTGTAGCGACAGGTGAGGGTCGAAAATGGCAGGTGATAGGAAGCAGCAGACCCAACCCTGCATGCAGGTGATTCAGGATATTGGTCATTCGAAACTGACCCTGGAGATGACAGTCTCGTGGGGTTGCATCCTGAATGACTAAGCAGCCTTTTCTAAGGACAGCACTGCTTTCTCCACATGGAGAGGAGTCTGGAAAAGGAGGTCTAAAAAAAGCTCATCTCCACACCTGGTTGGATAACTGTGGCCAACCGAAATCTTCCATGCGGTCAAACAACACCAAAGAGATTTCAAAGGCATACACCTGCCTGCAAAGGTGTGTTCAAACTAACACTCACATGTTGGAACATCAGAACCATTCTTGATACTATGGATAGTGGGCGTCCTGAGCGTCGTTCTGCTCTAATTGCCCATGAACTGTCACAACTCAGAATCGACATTGCTGCTCTCAGTGAAGTTTGTCTTCACGAGGAATGCAGCCTTAAAGAACATGGTGCCGGCTACACAATCTACTGGTCAGTCAAACCCAAAACCAAAAGACACCTTTTAGGAGTTGGCTTCATGACTAAAATCTCCATTGCCTCCAAAGTTGAAAATTTGCTGACAGGTCATTCTGATCACATTAAGTCCCTATGTTTCCCACCACACAACAAGCAACATATTCTTTTTAGTGTATATGCCCCAACTCTCCAAGCTGACCCAGTGGAAAGAGACAAATTCTACACCGACCTGCGCCGCCTCACCCAAAAGGTTCCTGCAGATAAGATCATAATCCTTGGTGACTTCAATGTCAGAGTAGGTAAGAACTCTGAAGCCTGGAAAGGAGTCCTGGGCAAGCATGATGTTGGAAACTGCAGCGACAACGGATGCCTCCTTCTAGAGTTTTGTGCAGAACAGCAGCTCACCATCACCAACACCATCTTTCAACAGAAAGACAGCCTGGAGACAACCCGGATGCATCCTTCATCCAAGCACTGGCATTGACTATGTCTTAGTGCAACAGAGAAATGTTGGTGATGTCCGTCAAACCCGAGTTGATGCCAAGTGCAGAATATCAAACAGACCATCATCACCTTGTGCGTTGCAAACTTAACCTCCACTTCAAGCCCAAACCTAAGAGAGGTGGCATTCCAAGGAGGAGGCTCCAAGTCAGCAATCTTCCAACAGCCACAGTGAGAGACAGCTTCCAGGTAAACCTTCAAACTAGACTTAAAGATAATCCCATAGATCCCTCTCCTGAAGCACTTTGGCAACATATTAAAGATTGCATCCTGCAGTCCTCTGAAGAGTCCTTAGGGTTCTCCTCCAAAAAAAACAAAGACTGGTGTGATGATAACAATCAAGAGATTCAGGAATTGTTGAAGAAGAAGAGAACTGCTCACCAAGCACACCTTGCTCAACCATCTTGCCATGTAAGAAAAGTTGCCTTTTGTCTTGTATGCAGTAAGCTCCAAGAGAAACTTTGAGACATCCAGAACAAATGGTGGCTCAGCCTAGCAGAAAAGACACAACTATGCACAGACTTGGGTGACCAAAGAGGATTCTATGAGGCCCTGAAAGCAGTGTACAGACCCACACACCAGGTTCAAAGCCCCTACTCAGTGCGGATGGTCAGATGGTTCTCACAGATAAAACCTCCACCCTGAATCGATGGTCTGAACATTTTCAGACTCTCTTCAGCGCCAACCGTGTAGTCCAATGCTCAGCAATTCAGCACATTAAGAAGCAACCTGTGAAAAATGAATTGGATGCAGCCCCTACCATGGGAGAGACACTTAAGGCCACATACAAAAGGTGAAAACTGGTAAGGGAGATGGGGTTGATGGAATTCCACTCAAAATCTGGAAGCATGGAGGTCAAGCACTCCATGCCAAATTTCACGAGCTTGTTGTGCGTTGCTGGGAACAAGGGGAACTACCATCAGATCTCTGTGACGCAGTCATCATCAACCTGTACAAGAAGAAAGGAGAAAAATCAGACTGCTCAAATTACCAAGGTATTACTTTGCTCTCCATTGCTGGTAAAATCCTTGCAAGAATACTTCTGAACAGATTAGTGCCCACTATTGCAGAAGAACTTCTCTCTGAAAGCCAATGTGGTTTCAGAGCCAACAGGAGCACCACAGACATGGTATTTGTTCTCAGACAATTGCGAGAGAAGTGTAGGGAACAGAAGAATGGTCTCTATGTAACCTTCATTGACTTCACTAAAGCTTTTGACACTGTGAGCAGAAAAGACCTGTGGCGGATCTTAGAACGTTTAAGATGTCCCCCCAAGTTCCTCAAATGATCATCCTGCTACATGAGGATCAGCATGGACAAGTCAGATATGGGGATGCACTCTCTGAGCCCTTTCCAATAACCAACAGTGTGAAACCAAGTTGCATTCTTGCACCAACTCTATTCACAATTTTCTTCAGCATGATGCTCCAAAGAGCCACAGAAGACCTCGATGAAGAAAACGGCGTCTACATCCGATATCGTACTGATGGAAGCCTATTCAACCTAAGGCGACTGAAGGCCCACACCAAGACCCTGAATCACCTTGTCCGTGAGCTGCTTTTTGCTGATGATGCCCCCCCTTGTTGCTCACACAGAAACGGCTCTGCAGTGCTTAACATCCTTCTTTGCAGTGGCTGCTGAGCTTTTTGTGCTGGAAGTCAGCTTGAAGAAGACAAAAATTCTCTACCAACCTGCACCTCAGGAAGTCTTCCATCATCCCCGCATCACCATAGTTGAATCAGAGCTCACATCAGTCCAGCAGTTCACCTTTCTGGGAAGTATCATTTTCCTCAGACTGTAAGATCGACAAAGAGATAGACAACAGGCTACCAAAGGCTTCCAGAGCCTTTGGAAAACTCCATAAAAGAGTCTCTGTCCAATAAACACCTGAAGAAAAGTACAAAGATCAGTGTCTACAGAGCCATTGTTCTGTCTACTCTTTTATATGGGTCTGAATCATGGGTCATCTATTGCCACCACCTGCAGCTTCTCAAACGCTGCCATCATCACTGCCTTCGTTCAATCCTAAATATCCACTGGTCTGATTACGTGACCAATGTGTCCATTCTTGAACAGGCAGGGGTCACCAGTATCAAGGCCATGCTGATGAGAACGCAGCTGCGCTGGGCAGGACACGTCTCCAGGATGGAGGATCACCGCCTTCCGAAGATTGTGCTCTATGGTGAACTCGCCATCGGCTGCCGCAGGAGAGGAGCCCCGAAGAAGAGATACAAGGACTCCCTGAAACAACACCTCAGCCTTGGCCATATTGACTGCCATCAATGGTCCACTGTGGCCTCCAATTGGGATTCATGGAGACACACCATTCGCGATGCTGCTGCTTCCTTTGAGAATGCACAGAGAGTCAGTCTTAGGTCTTGGTGGCTCTAGGATGGGACTCTCAAATGAACCATTGCCTGTGCCCTTTGTTCTTGACTGCTCTGGCCCTGGCCTGCATCCAGAGAGGAATAGCTGCAGTGAACTGCCTGAGCAGAGGGAGGGCACAGGCTCAGCCTCCATCTTTTCTTGGGTCTTGTATTGTGCATTTCTTGTACACATCTCCCTTCTTGTGAGCAAAAAGGGAAAGCTACAGGCCTACTCAGTTACAGATGCACCTAATGTGAGAAAGGGGTTCATCTCATTAGGAACAAAAGATTCTGAGGTGCAGACAGCTGTTTCTAACCAGATGCATCAGATTAGGTATGTAATCCCTGGGTTGCTGAAAACTTCTTTCAATTACTTAAACAGAACTGTAGATCAGCAGCTCTGGGGATGGAGTTATTTGAGAAGCAATGTTGCAGTTTTCATTGTTTCCTAATGCAAAATTGAACGAAAATGGTACTTGAAAAGAATGTGAACATTACTTTGATAGCTAATGCAGACAGCAGAAACAACAATTTTTGGCAGGATAATTTAATGTGTCCTCTACTTTTTTTAAATACAAAAGTGATTTAATGATATGTGAAGTCTGACAAGTAAATCTCTTTAATGGTTCTCACCATAATGAACATTGAAAATAGCTCTTTTTATGCAATACGATTATGTATTAGATAACAGCTGGTAACTGATACCATAGAAGAGATCAATTCTGCAAGATGCAGAGTACCTGCATTTCTCATTGAAGTTGATAAAAGTTGGAAGTACTCAGTGCTTCAGAAGATGTTTCCAGTACCCTCCAAGGTTGATTTTATAAAGGAATTTTTTTTTGAACTGTAATTTAGTTATTGTTATGTTAACGCCTCAATCTTTTGATGCAAAGTAGCTGCAGAAGGAGGAAAAGTATCTTGAACAAAGATTATTCTGCCAGTGATTAAAATACTTTATGTATTTTAAGCACTGTGAGTATTGTTCAAGAAAGAATACATTGCATTAATACATTAACATAGTACATCAGATATACATGTTTCAGCAGTAGTGTTCTTAAAAAAAAATTCTAGTATGACAAAATTTAGGCCACTACAGCCACATACTTATTGCTTCTAATATTAAAGTACACTGATAGAGCGTGAAATGAGAATTTTTGTGATTACAAATACACTACAAGTAGTTGTAGAAATTTAGATATATATGTATGAAAGAAAGTCTCAAACCTGAGATCGAATATGGTTTTTTATACTGGGAAGAAAATATTTAACCTAGAGAGAAAGAAAAAGGAGAAAAAAGCTGTAGCTGTACACAGAGACAAATAACTGCCTTGAAACAGAGCTAATTATATTTGAAGTAGAAGGTATATTTATATAGTAGGGCTGCCTAGGAAAAGGAAAACTAATGCCAGAAATTATGAGGTACTGACAAGCTTCTTCCATTCCTCTCAATGCCCAGAGTCCTGGGTTATCACATTTCAGGGCACACCTTCAGGGCTGTGCCAGCTCAGCTACCTGGGGAATGCAATGAAAATTGCAATATGTGTTTAGCAGCATTCTTACTAGCTTTTTTTTATGATTGCATGTCAGAATAAAATTATTCTTGCTACCTGAGCATGTCAATAGAGCTTACAAGCTTCTTTCATGCTGCCTTTGGCAAGCTTTTGAAATGAGAGTAAACTGAGAAACAGAAAACTAAAGGACTAGGGTACTGATAGCATAGGTGGTTGCTTTTGCTTTGTATGGCAGTGGAAGGTGAGAAGGCAGCACTATTCCTCTGGGTGGGTGCCTGTGCCTGCCTTGCCATGGCAATCTTATACTAGAAGAAGAAGGAGGAAAGCTGGGGGAATTGCACCCACACTGCAGCTAGAGGTCCAGCCTGGGAATGTAAGCATACACTCAGGCTTAGCAATCCCATTCTGCAGAGCTGCTTTCTGTTGGCTTTGCTGCAGCCCTGCTGTCTTAACACCAGCTGGATTCTTTGGGCCCTAAAAGTAGATAAGAGCTTATAATGAATCTTGCTGTGGTATGTGCCAAAACACGCTCTTCTCCTTGGCTGGGTAAGAGCATCTCCCCTATTCTGTGGCTCCAAGCCTACATGGCTCCGTGACATGCTGTCAGTCCCTCAGATGGCTCAGAGAGAGATAAACTGCTCTTCTTCAGGAAGGATGAGAAGTCTATGCTTCAGTTTGGTGGTAAAATAGATGAAAATATACTTCATATGCTATCCCACTGCTGGGTACGCTGCAACCTTTGCTTTCTTTCGGGTGCTCCATTGAGTGGGAACAGGTTGGGAGAGGCTTCTGAGATTTAAAAACATGCCTGTGACTGCTTTGAAAGGGGAAATCATATGGACAGGGACCTGTCTCCTTGTTTCTTGGGATATACACAGCTGAAGAGTAAAAGTTGATTTACCTGTGGAGAGAAGTGTCTGTTTAAAGTTCGTACAAGAGATCTTGAATATTAGCCACTAAACATTCATCCACATTTTCGTCTTATTTGGTCTCTAATAGAAGGATATAAGTGATGGAGAAAATAGAATTATTCTTCATTTTGTTTGAATAAGATCTCAGTCCATCTAATTTCTACTCATTACAGGATCTGGAATTCCTTACAGATAGTACAGACCCAATGTTAATATGTTACTAGCTGAAAAACCAACCCCCTGGCTATATGTTTTTTTCCCCTTTAGGAAATGTCCCACAGTAGGCAGACAGACTGAGAGAATACTTTGCAGTGCTTGAGTGATTGATGCTCTATCCTCATTGCTCTCTGTTGCTGCATATTCCTCTATGTCCTTACTACCCATCACAGGAATCATTGTTTACTTACTCCTTCCATCTGCCTGATAAAATAGAAACATTGGAGAGGCTTTAATTTTGAATCAATTTTACTACTTTTTACTTGGATTCTTTTTGGTCCTTATTTTCAGTAAGTGGGACAGGAAGGCTACTGCGATTTCATCCTGGTGGCAGATGACCTTCCAGGACAGTATTACAGTTGCAAGCCCTCTAGAACCCTGGCCTTCAGCTGTACCTTCACTTCTAATATGAAAAAATGGACTTTATCTGACATGTTTTGTCAGCTCTGGTGTGTCTGTGTGTTGAGGCAGCATTGCCACTTCTTTGTGATGTCAAAGCTATTGCAGTATGAGTAGGTTCTGCTGAACTGAGCCATTTATACCTATAAATATGTGCAAACACACATTCTATTTCTTCATCTGTATGGCATGGTACAGAAGGAATAAGCGATTTTATACATTCTATGGTTGTCTTCAAATTACTTTCTGTCAGACATTTGCGTCGTGAAAGGAATAAAACCTTAAGAGTTAAAACTTTCCTTCATTTTCTGACTTCTTAATTCTTGTGTGCACTTTGTCAAGGCCCCTATTTTTGTCTTGGTTCCTACATGCTGACATAGCACCAGTTTTCTTGTCTAATTTTGTAAACTGTTCAGCTGTGCCATTATTCACTGTTTTCTTTTAATTATGTATTCTTGTTAACTTCTTTATCCTCTCAAAGTTGCAAATTGTAATTGATATGTAGTATTAATTAAGGCATATCATTTATGACATTGGAGCTTGAAATTAGTAAGTGAGAATACAATTACATGTTTTGCCTAATTGTCCTTCAGTAATATAAAGATTGACACCACAGCATTCAAAGATAAAAGCTCTCAAAAAGATAGTACAGCTGAATGTAATCACCAATGAATCTAAAGTAAACAGATCCATTGTAAGGGACAGGCTGATGGGAAAAAAAAATCTGCTATGGTGCTATGGCTTTGTTTTATTAAATAAATCAATATGTGTGTACAGGTCAATCTCAGGATTAATTTAAAGTATAACTTTTCTATGACTTTTAATTGCAAATAACTTTTTTGCTGTGTTCATTGATATTTTTTCAAGTCTCTATTCCCATCTGACAAAGTCCCAGTATTTCCAACAGTAACATTTGTTGATTCTATCCACATCACTATAATTTTCTTTACATCTCTGTACAGTTATCCAAGAATACCAAATTGCTCTTTCTTAATAGCATAGATTATGGTCCTGTAATTTCTGAAGAATATGAGAAGTAGTATTTGGGTGAGCATTGTTAGTAGAATTGGGACTTGAAAACTTAATTTCAAATGTAGTCCATTTGTTTAACATCAAGCTTTCCTTTGAGATCAAAATCCTTCCAGTCTGGTCCCCTAACACTGTGCTAATACCTGTAAAACTTTGACTAATATTGTGAAAAGAAAAATATGAACACATTCCATATGTAGATGAGACATTCAGGTTATTCTACTGGAAATCCCTAGCTCTGTGTTATTTCAAGGAAACTGTAGGCCTACAGTAAATACTTCCATTTGAGATTTTTACATGGTAATTCCTAGAGATAAGATCATTAAGAATATAAAAGCTATTTCAGTGTGAATGGTCTGACAGAATTGTTTATGTTAAACAAAATACTATTTTTGGAATTTTAGTTTATATTTGCTTCAAATTATGAAAGACTAAAGTGACTTCCCAAAATCTTTTATGTAGATGAACTATTAATGGACCTTGAAATAGAGTGCTTGGAGCAAGATCCATCAAGATCTTGATAAATCTGGACTTAAAAGTCATGAGGTGAGAAAAGCAGACTGAAAAATCTTACACTGTACATCTGCCTATTCAGCCATAATCTTTTGCGGTAAAGTAGTAGAGCACAACATACAGATATCTCACATATGAATCTGTGCAAGCCCTGGAACAGCAAGCTAGTGAGTGCAAGAAAGTGGTGACAATGGGCTGAGATGTGCTCTCCACACTTTTACCTGTAGCTGGAAAATAGGAAAGGACAAAACAATAGGTGATTCGATGTCTTTGAAAATGCTGGGCTACAGAACTGTGAAAGTGGGTTTGGCACACCGCAGTCTTGTACTGCCATGACTGGTTTCCTGCAGGAAGGTCTGTGTTACCACGTCTATCGCATAGACTGGGGCTAGCAATCTCCATGCAAAGCAGAAAATTGGATCAGTACTCCCCCAGCTCCTTAAAAATGGTGTCATGCCTCTAAAAGTGTGATTGTCTGGAATGTAAGTGTAGAATGGCTTGTTGTCCAGTAGTTTTGAAATTTACCTTTTAGCTATATTCCTTGCAGATAAGCAACTGAAAAATAGCTTCTTAATAAAAGCTGAAAGTCTTCCTCCATGACATACCTTGATATCTAAGAAAAACCCTAAACATTATGTTTGATTTGAAAGCAAATAACATTGCTGAGATGTTATGAAACAAGAATATGAAACAGAATACCATTTCCTATGATGGCATTCTTCTATTTTGTTTCCTATTATACTTTAGAATGAACTTTAGGACCTTGATATTCACGAGTCCTTTTCCTCCTTTTATACATTAGTAGTTTGAAACAGCACTCAGTGAGAGGTCTAGCTAATAGTGATTTGGAAAATCCAAGCCTAAATTACCACATGAAAAAAGTATGGTCATAGCATGGTGAATTATTAAATTTACTTAAATCTCTCTTTTTTAAACATATTTGTAACAATGTTGGTATTTGTTTATGAAATCCAATATTAGCAACTAAAAGAAAATAGCAGTAAATTGCAAAAAAAAAAAAATCCTCTCAGAGCAACCATCCTAAAAATGTAGAAACCCTAGGAATCAAAACCAAAATAGAATTAAAGAATCATAGAATATCCTCAGTTAGAGGGTACCCACTAGGATCACTGAAGTCCAATTTGAGACTCTGCATAACACCTCCTAAGAATCACAGCATTTGCCTGAGTACCTTGTCCAAATGCTTTTGAACTCTGGCAGGCTTGATACTGCGAACACTTCCCTGGGGAGTATGCTCCAGCACCCTCTGGATAAAAAACTTTTTCCTAATATCCAACCTAAGCCTCCCCAACACAACTTCATGCCATAACAACATAGCTTGAACCAATTCTCTTAATGATTTTTGTTATTCTTTTCTTGGAGGTGGGGGTGTGATGTGTGGAATATCAGAAAAAGGAGATAAGTTTAAGATGCAAAAGAATTTTTAAAAGATTCAACATGCCCTCATCTTTACCTATTGTATGATTCTGCTCCAGACTGAGAACCCAGCAGAAGGTAATTGCAGTGCTCAGAGTTTGGACTAGAGACAAGGCACAATATAGATGCCTGTGAATAACATGACACATGCAATAAATAATTCTTGATTTTGTTTAGTTGCAGTATTTAAGGAAGAGAGACTTAGTTAAATGCAGATTGATTAGTCAAGCAACATGCTTCAACCTTGGGTGCCTATGCACTATGTTCAGTAATGTTTACAGTCTTTATCTGTCCCCTCAAAGAGAATGTGCCTTCAGTTGAAGGGAATGCAGTTCTCTTCTGGCAGTGACATAACTGTGGAAACCAATTTTTGGAAAGTCTTATTGTTTGATGTTGGCACAAAAATAAAATTCATCAGACATGCAAGATATGAATGATCATGTGCATAGACCATTTGTTTTAATAAAAAGAGCAAAGATCAATAAAGCTCAGAAGAAGAAGGTAACAGCTGTAGGCAGCCTTGTACTGGGACTGTAATCCTGATGAATAATGTTGCTGTCATAACAGCAGGGATAATTTAATGCTGACACTTAGCAGCATGATAAATAGCTTGTCAGACATAGGCAGTGACAGAGTCAACTGAAACTGCCCATGACAAGTTCTGAAATATTAATTTTCTACTAGACTGTGACTGTGCTGAAGGGGCAGTAGCCTACAGAAGACTTGGAGGGGGAACACTTTGTAATATAAACAAATATACTTTAGGACAAATCCTTTTATTGTGCAGAGATATTTCCCTTTACAAGGGTTACTATTTATAATATTTCTATACAGGACTCTGAGCACTTATCCTTTGCACAGTATATTGTATTTTTCCACCATATATTCTAACATAGTTTCTCTGAACTATTTCCCTTCTTACTGGTAAGGGGCATTTGGGTTTTGGGGAAGAAATATTAAATGAAAGTTTCTTCTCTCTCTCTCTCTTTTTTTTTTTCTCCCAGAAGATATACTCTTCCAAGGTCTTCTCCAGTTTACCTGGGATCTTTATTGTGAATGTCACATAAGCAATGTGACAAGGTTCTCTATACCAAACACCAATTGGTTTATGAACTGCTTCTCCATTAGAGATGACCTAGAGTGATGGTGAATGAAAAAGGCACTAGCTATTCAAATCAGACTATTTATTTAGGTGTACTTTGCTTAATGAAGTACTATGTTATTTTGATCTTCAAGGAGATGAAGTTCTTAACACACTACTCTGAAAATTCTTCTCCAGGGACAACCCCTTGTCATGAGGGAGAAGCTTGCGTGCCCTCACATGAGGTTGAGAGCTATGCTGGCAGTGGTTTGTGCCTCCGGTAGGGTCTTTCATGCCAGAAAGGTCTCAGCTGAAGGGTCAGACAAAGTGTGTCCACGGGCAGGATGGGCTCGCTAGCTGCCTGGCAACCATTCTAGGAGAAGGAAAACTCAAACTTCAAACCCAGGCAGATGGAGCTCACTTAGTCCTGTAAGGCCATCCATCTAAGAGAAGGATACTCTAACCAAACCTCCGTCCTGAGGTATTCACTGTCACCATCCAAGCTTGCTAGGCCGTGGCAGATGAACCTTAGGAGTAAAGGGCGGGGTGAGTTCCGTGCACGCTGTGCCTCACCTAAAAAATCCATTGCACAGGCTTGAAGGGTTCACTAACATTCCAAAACCCTGTAGCGACAGGTGAGGGTCGAAAATGGCAGGCGATAGGAAGCAGCGGGAAGCCGCAGACCCAACCCTGCATGCAGGTAATTCAGGATATTGGTCATTCGAAACTGACCCCGGAGATGACAGTCTCATGGGGTTGCATCCCGAACGACTAAGCAGCCTTTTCTAAGGACAGCACTGCTTGCTCGACATGGAGAGGAGTCTGAAAAAGGTGGCCTAAACAAAGCTCATCTCCACACCCAATGGGATAAGTGCGGCCAACCAAAATCTTCCAGGCGGTCAAACAAAACCAAAGAGATTTCAAAGGCATACACCTGCCTGCAAAGGTGTGTTGAAATTGACACTTGCCCTGAAGCACTTTGGCAACATATTAAAAATTGCATCCTACAGTCCTCTGAAGAGTCCTTAGGGTTCTCCTCCAAAAAAAACCAAAGACTGGTTTGATGAAAACAATCAAGAGATTCAGGAATTGTTGAAGAAGAAGAGAACTGCTCACCAAGCACACCTTGCTCAACCATCTTGCCATGTAAGAAAAGTTGCCTTTTGTCTTGTATGCAGTAAGCTCCAAGAGAAACTTTGAGACATCCAGAACAAATGGTGGCTCAACCTAGCAGAAAAGACACAACTATGCGCAGATTTGGGTGACCAAAGAGGATTCTATGAGGCCCTGAAAGCAGTGTACAGACCCACACACCAGGTTCAAAGCCCCTACTCAGTGCAGATGGTCAGATGGTTCTCACAGATAAAACCTCCACCCTGAATCAATGGTCTGAACATTTTCAGACTCTCTTCAGCGCCAACTGTGTAGTCCAATGCTCAGCAATTCAGCACATTAAGAAGCAACCTGTGAAAAATGAATTGGATGCAGCCCCTATCATGGGAGAGACACTTAAGGCCATACAACAGGTGAAAACTGGTAAGGGAGATGGGGTTGATGGAATTCCACTGGAAATCTGGAAGCATGGAAGTCAAGCACTCCATGCCAAATTTCACGGGCTTGTTGTGCGTTGCTGGGAACAAGGGGAACTACCATCAGATCTCTGTGACGCAGTCATCATCACCCTGTACAAGAAGAAAAGAGAAAAATCAGACTGCTCAAATTACCAAGGTATTACTTTGCTCTCCATTGCTGGTAAAATCCTTGCAAGAATACTTCTGAACAGATTAGTGCCCACTATTGCAGAAGAACTTCTCTCTGAAAGCCAATGTGGTTTCAGAGCCATCAGGAGCACCACAGACATGGTATTTGTTCTCAGACAATTGCGAGAGAAGTGTAGGGAACAGAAGAACGGTCTCTATGTAACCCTTCATTGACTTCACTAAAGCTTTTGACACTGTGAGCAGAAAAGACCTGTGGCGGATCTTAGAACGTTTAAGATGTCCCCCCAAGTTCCTCAAAATGATCATCCTGCTACATGAGGATCAGCATGGACAAGTCAGATATGGGGATGCACTCTCTGAGCCCTTTCCAATAACCAACAGTGTGAAACCAAGTTGCATTCTTGCACCAACTCTATTCACAATTTTCTTCAGCATGATGCTCCAAAGAGCCACAGAAGACCTCGATGAAGAAAGCGGCGTCTACATCCGATATCGTACTGATGGAAGCCTATTCAACCTAAGGCAACTGAAGGCCCACACCAAGACCCTGAATCAACTTGTCCTTGAGCTGCTTTTTGCTGATGATGCCACCCTCGTTGCTATCTGGGAAGTACCATTTTCCTCAGACTGTAAGATCGACAATGAGACAGCCAACAGACTACCAAAGGCATTCAGAGCCTTTGGAAAACTCCATAAAAGAGTCTGGTCCAATAAACACCTGAAGAAAAGTACAAAGATCAGTGTCTACAGAGCCATTGTTCTGTCTACTCTTTTATATGGGTCTGAATCATGGGTCACCTATTGCCACCACCTGCAGCTTCTCAAACGCTGCCATCATCACTGCCTTCGTTCAATCCTGAACATCCACTGGTCAGATTCTGTGGCCAATGTGTCCATTCTTGAACAGGCAGGGGTCAGCAGTATCGAGGCCATGCTGATGAGATTGCTGGGCAGGGCACGTCTCCAGGATGGAGGATCACCGCATCCCGAAGATTGTGCTCTATGGTGAATTCGCCACCGGCTGCCGCAGGAAAGGAGCCCCGAAGAAGAGATACAAGGACTCCCTGAAACAACACCTCAGCCTTGGCCATATTGACTGCCATCAATGGTCCACTGTGGCCTCCAATCGGGATTCATGGAGACACACCATTCGCGATGCTGCTGCTTCCTTTGAGAATGCACGGAGAGTTAGTCTCGAGGAAAAAAGACAGCGCAGAAAGAACCATTCCTCGCCTATATTTCTAAAGGAGACATTTTGCTGTGCCTTTTGTGGCTGGACCTGCCTATCCTCTATTGTCCTCTTTAGCCACCAACACACTTGCAGCACGTCTGGGTACTGCCCTTCCCAAATCTTCGTTGGCGAAGCCTAGCCATGATGATGATGACTCTGAAAATTATGCATCAGATACTCTTGTATTCCTTTTTAATACTGTTTTGATTATCAAGACTCCTTGTGACAGGCAAATGTTCTGCCTTCATTCAAGATCAGAGCTTAAATCAATAAAATCTGAGCAGGTTTTGATGGACACACACTTAGTAAAGATAATGGCAGAATACAGCAAGCCAAATAAGATTTGAGATACTGTGCATTGGCTTAGAGAGGTGCATGTGGCTTTGGGGCCACATCAATACTAACAAAAGTCCAGTGGTGACAGTGGTGAGAAATATTTTCTAAAGTTTGACAGTTTGCCATAATAATAATAATAATAATAATAATAATAATAATAATAATAATAATAATAATAAATCAATGACTATAATCTAAAATGTCATTGATCCCATTATAAAGATCCAGGGCTTAATTGTTGCAAACATGCATTGTCTTCTTTAAGATAATAATACTCTAATTTCTGTCTTCAAAAAATTGTAGAACATTAACTCCAGGCCTTATTTATTAATTGATGCAGTGTGGAGGGAGTGAGAATGCTGCATGTTTGGCTCCACAGCCAGCACAGTCCTTATAAGTCTCTGTATCTACCCTGACAATTTATTGCTTTATCAGCATTGAAAAAAGGTGTCTGAACAAGGTCTGAAGTGGCTGAAGGAATGCTGATGTTTTCTGTGCTTTCCTTCTTCAACTCATGCAGTGGTCAATGTGCCAAGTTGGGCCATGCTGGAATCCCTAAGGAAATGTGTACCAGTTACATGAAAGACTACTGGTAGTGGTTAGTTAAAAGTCAAGATGAAGTGTGCAGAGTTGAATTACAGTTTTTAATATAAGAACCAATTCTTTGAGTTGAAGGAAGTATTATGAATGCAGATTACACCAAAGTGGATTTCAGTGCAAGTCAAGTGAAATGGTATTCTACTGAGGAGCAGAAAGGCCCAGGCTACTTCACCCCCTGTTAGGAAAAAGAGGGGATTGGTTTCTGGTTCTAAAGGCAGCACAATATATTTGAGAAATACAGCTCTCCTGGTACTTATATTTTTTGAACTTGGTTTATATATTATGTATGTATATTATTCTAAAAATTTTGTGCTTTAGGGTCCAACAAGGCCTGTTGATAGGGAATTAACTAAGTGAAATATACTCTGGAACTATCATACCAGGATATTTCTGCTTATAATTTATGTAATTGATGTTGTCTCCGGTGGTGAAAAGATGGCCTATTTTGGCATCAGCTTCAGTATTAAGAGAAAGTTATTTATACTGAGCAATCATTTTTATAAGCACAGTGGAAATAGGACTTACTTCTTGTTCTTCACTTTTAAATAGTTGGTTTTTTTTCTATAAATGCACACTAACTTACAAGACAGGTTCAGTAGGGGAATTTATTTAATGATTCCAAAATATTCTGGTAAAAATCTAAGAAGAATGGATTAACTTTTTACTTTTATGAGGTATCAAGTTTTCTGTATGTACCATAGTAATTCAATTAATGTTTTCTGTCACCTTTTTATATAATACTTTAATCAAAACATTGCTGTGTTGAGTTTTGGGGTTTCTACTCGTTCTCCATGTATTGCTGTTTTGCTGTGAGTTTTGGTCTTAGTGTTCCTTTAACAATTTGAAGTGCACACCATGAAAAGAGGTTTCTTAAACAAATTTTGAGCAGATAGGTCCAGAAATCTTATTCTTTGTCAAGGTGTAGAAGTTACTATCAGCTGAATTTACACAGAGTTTTTAATGTTGTTTCTTAGGCAGTCATGAAGAAAATATTTTCAAAGCTTAAGGCTAATGAGAATTAATAGTGTTTGTCTGTAGTTTGACAGTTTCTCTGTTATGAATATAAAAGGAATAATTCAGATGTACAATTTAGCATAATTGGTGATAAGACTGATATTCAGTTTGCTCTCTTATTAAATATTAAATGTATTTAAAATAAAAAAAATATTCAAACTAGTTAATTTTTTCTGAAGTAGAAATCCAGTTATTTTTGAGAACCCCTATTCAGTTTATTGGAATATATAGTAAAACTTTGAAATCGGGTGTAACAGAAAAAACTTGGGTTTTTGTTTTTTTTTTTTTTTTTTTTAATTTGTTTGTTTGTTGGAGGTTTGTTTGTGGGGTTTTTTTTATCCCCTCAAAGGAAAGGAGGAAAAAATTAGCAAAGTAATTAGAGTAAGCTCCCAAGTGATATCAGCCTGATGAATCTTGATATGCAAAATCTAGGACAAATTTTGCTGTTGTGTTACCATATTAGATGGATTTATTTGTCATTTCAGACTCAAACAACCACTGAATTGCCTCTGCTCTGCTTCTCTAAGTGATACCAGATGAAAAGCTCTAGAGAAATGAATATGAACTTTCAATATTTTCTATTTCTATTTTGTGAAGAACATTTCCCATTCACTTTATAAGGTTAACCCAGCAGGGGTAAAATGAATTATTTTGCCGGAGAGTTTCACAGCTGAAGTTTAAAAGCTTCGTGTTTCGTTTTTGGTTTGGAAAGGTTTCTGTATCCCCCTATGTGGTTTGTTGTCCTCTCCCATGTATTCCCCCTGTGACTTTGTCCCAATGAGTCACTGCACTGCTGAGGCGCGGGGGCTGTCTCCCAGGTCAGGACTGCCCTGCCCAGGGCTGTCCCTGCCCTGTGCTGCCAATGCAGCCAGCTCCTTATCCAGGAGCAAAATGTGTCTCTTGCACTGAGCCCAGAACTGGACACAGCACTCCAGTTGTAACCTCACTAGGGATGAGTAGAGAGGCAGGATCATCTCCCCCAACGTGCTGGCAATGTTCTTCCTAATGCAGTCCAGGATACCATTGGCCTTCTTGGCCACAAAGGCACACTCCTGTCTCATGAAAAGCTTGTTATCCACCAGGACCCCTCCAGGTCCTTCTTCACAGAGTTGCTTGCCATGAAGATGAAGATGCTGCTTCAAAAATCCATTGCTCTCAAAGCTTCAACAAAATAATTTTGTCCCTCAAGTGAAAACATCCCAAAGATTTTTTTTTTAATAAATAAGAAAATGACTTCAAATAGTTATTCAGTATATTCATAACTCATTATGTGATCAAGCACTTGTGATCATTGTAAGTCAACTGTTGACCAGGCAGGAGCTGTGCCCTATCTCCCTCACTACTCCATTGCATGCTATTACATGCCACTAAGACACTGCTTATAAACATAGTTTTGGAATTAGCTTTTAATCACCCTAAGTAGCTGGACTTACATCTATCACCACAACTTCCTTAATATCAGAATCCTGAGCCATACTATCATCAGCCAGTGCTCATGAATTCTGCCTGAGACGGGGCATGCTGCGTACATCTCAGAGACAAGGAGCACTACTGGCACAACACTGCTTTGTGTAATTACTGCATTTCTTTAGGTGACTGCAAGTTGCTTGGGCTTCCTCCTCATGTCTTGCACGTTATCCAAGGTGAGCAGTAATCCGCCATCCAGAACTATGCTGTGTGATGCATCTTAATGCCTAAACAACTGAGCACCAGTATGTCTTTTGCATCAGAGCTTGACACCCTCTCATGGTGGGCCCCACACCACCCAGGAATTTCACACCTTGTAAACTATATCCACTTGTTACTTGCTGTACACTTGGAAGGCAAAGCAGCATTTACCACACTGCTAAAGTTCTGAATTAACAGCTGACGTTTTTGACCTGGTTTCCATTAGCTCCCATTACCACCTGGTAACAGCCTGCCTTCCACATGCTGTACTTTACAGATATCAGCCATTATCCCCACCCCGGATCAGTCCCCAGGCAGTATGCTAACAGCCTCTTCTACAAGCCAATTTACAAGGATCTGGTCATGTTTACATTAGCCTTCTCCCAATGCATGAAAAGAGAAGAGTGCGCTTCAGAATAGAAATGAGCAAATATGAATAATTCAATTTTCCTTGTGGCTATTAACACATTTTCTGTGAATAAAGTGATAATAGGTTATCATCTGTGAAATGGAAATTGCATAACAGAGAGTTTCTGGTTACACCAGAGGAAATTAATTTCACAGCACATCTGCTGGGGCCTGACTTGTGAATGCTAAGTATGAGAAAATGCAACCGTTCAGCTTCACTACCTTTATAATTAGATTAGCATGCCTGCACCCATGCTGGAATCCTCAGTCTAGTCAAAAGAATCACTGTTCCTTTCTTCAGATACCTAATATTTGTAATAATGAAATGACTGAGGCAATTAGGGAAATTTAAAAATGAATTATGGGACCATATTATATTAACCAGATGCCGCTTTAAAGTGACTGACTTTGTGTTGTCTGTCTAGTTAAACACAGTACTTAACCTTGCTATCAATAGATGTAATGCATCAAATTAGCACACACATGCACACTCAAAACTGACTTTAAGTAATGTTAAGATTGTGACACAAGCCAACAAAAGCTGGGGCGTCCCTGGTAAAATAGTACAGGTTCTTAACTGAGCTTATCAGATAAAGCATGCATGATATGCAAAACCATAAAAAATCAGAAAACCTTATAATTAGGGAGGTAGTTTCACAATAAATGAAAATCTGGAAGAACCCTTAGGCAACTGCATTACCACAACATCTTACGTGAAGTGTGGTTCCTAGAAAGAAGAATGAAATCTTGTTTGGCCACAATATGAGTGGTGAGAATTTACACAGGACACCTTTGTGCAAACATGAACACACTTTTCACTCACTAACTGGTCAGCTAGGGAGTCCCACAAACACACAACAACTTCTGGGACATGCACTATCCCACTGTTCCACTGAGAAGTTTTTACCAAGTGAAGGTATGGAAATGTATAAGGTAATGGTCTCTGACCTAAAGTCTGTCCTCAGCACACTGGACAATACATCCCATCTCTTACACTCACATGGAGGATATTCAGCCTCTCCCACAGCATGCTTGTACAATGCTAAGCCACCAAGAAATACTCACTGAGTAGTGCCATATTTGAGGGATTGAACAAAAAGGAAGTAGCAAGAGGAGAGAGCAATTTACCATTGTAGAGAATTAATTATAAACTTTAAGTTCATCAAAATCAGCTGAAATTTATTTCTGTCCTCACACGAAGTATCTGTGAAGGCCACTTTTACTAATTTGTATTTCATATAAAAAATTCACTCTTTATAAATCTATATACAGTGATAAAATGTACTTGACATCCTTCACTATAATGAGCTATGACTACATTGGTTTCCAAATAAATTACCAATTAACATACACCAAAAAAAAGTAAATCTGAATTTCTTCTTTTTTGTTTCTTTTTCTATCCTTCCTCTCCTGTCCAGAAATTTTGCTAAACAGGCTTTTACAGTTATTTTATCAGTCTGGAATTTCTTAAGTCATCTGGCAGCCAGGAGGAACAGTAGCCTTGGCATGCCTGCTCTGTGCCTTGAAATCCCACATAGTTTACAATGCATGTGCAGATCAAGTTCACGGCATGTGTGCAGCAAAGCCAGGATGCCTGAGGGTTTTGGGATTACCTCTATATACACTGTACAGACATCCTGTGCCTGGGGAGTATATTTGAGACTTTCAGCAACCAGGTGTAAATACCACTAGGGCCATGCAACAAGCACAGACTCAGAAACTTGTATCTTTGGTTTTACAGCACATAGACACACCAGCAAACCAACAAGTAAGCTCCACTCTTGCCATGCTTAATACGAAACAGCACACACACCCCCTTGTCTGAGAATGCTGTACTGTAATACGAGAGGCCTCACCCAGTCTTTTCCATAGGAACATCAGCACAACCTCCACACTCCTGGAGCATTTCTCAAGTCTGTGTGGTATACAACTGTACTTAGGAAAACTAAAATATGGTTATTCAACGCTGAAAACAGCAACCTGCTTTTGCAGTTAAGAAATGTAAAACAACAAAAAAAGCTATGATGCATGAAAAAGAAAAAATAAGGTAAGATGCATGAAAAAGAAGAAAAAAAATCCAAACACAACAAACCAGACCAGCATTAACTTTTCCCTCCCCACTAGCAATAAGAAAAGATAATTGATGCAACAGAAAGCCATAGCTGCTGGATTCCAGGACTTTAAAAAGCTGTCCTGATGTGCCCTTCCTCTGTTCACTATCTTCAAAGAAGGCAACTGGTCATGCATATGATAAACACACATTAACAACTCATCACAAAAACATAATTCATCCACAATCTTGCTCCAGAGAGACCTTCCCTCCACTGCATTTTTAAGTGACAGTCATTGATGAGCACTGACCAGAGAATAAAATCCACTCCGTACCCAGTGGAACAGAAGCACAAAAGGGTTCTGAGGGGAAGGTTCTGGAACTTGAACGTGATTGGGTGAGGGTAGGGATGGAGTGAGTAACTGGCAACTGGATAGCCAATGGGGAACAACTCATCAGATGACAGGAGAACTAACCAATAGGAACCCAGGGATTGAGGGAGAAACGCATAGGTGGGGTGGGCATAGTGCTGGCATTGGCAGAGGGCTATGAAATTGGTTAAGGGATGGGAGCATTTTTCTTATGAGGAAAGGCTGAGGGAGCTGGGCCTGTTCAGATTCAAGAGGGGAACTTATCAATGTCTGTAAATATCTGAAGGGAAGGTGCCAAGAAGACAGAGCCAGGCTCTTCTCAGTGGTGCTAAGCGAAAAGACAAGAGGCAACAGTCAGAAACTGATGCACAGGAGGTTCCACCAGAATACAAAGAAGAGCTTTACTGTGGGGGTGACCATACACTGGAACAGATTGCCCAGGGAGGTTGTCAAGTCTCCCTCATTGGAGATATTCCAGAACCCTTTGGATGTGTCTTAGGTTGAGTTGGCAAAACGCCAACTGTCCAAAACAGAGAAAAAGTGTTCCTCTCCCTCCAACCAGCCAAGGGAAAAAGAAGAGGGAGAGAGAGGAAAAAAACTTTTAAAACAAGTTTATGCTGAAACTAACTACATGTATTTATACAGAAAAGAGAATATTAAGAGGAGACTACAATATAGCACACACTTACACAAGTTACATATACATAACAAGGAATAACTTCCCACTCCCCAATTAATACAAAGCTCATTACTCCAAATTCATAAGCACTCCAAAAGACACTCAGCAAGAAAGAGAAAGTATAACAACAAAATATTTTTACTTTCCTGAATGCAAACAAAATGCAAGCAGAGGCAACAGAAGCAGGTCCTAGCATAGTAGAGGAGCTGCTAAATGTCATCCTCTTAGTGCAGCCATGATGAAACTAACCAAGCCACTCCCACACACTGGATTTTACACCCTTTGAGATGATGTAGTATGGTATGGAATACAATATTATTGGCTAGAAGAAGTCAGCTGTTAGCTAGCTCAGTCCGGCTTAAATCAGCTGACAATCCTAGGCCTAGCTGAACTTTAAAACCTAAGTTTAGGGCCACCTGGCTAAACCCATAACATATTCCACTCCTTATTCCATACCATATTACGTCACTCAGATCTATCTATTCTTGTGCTTAAACAGTGTTTGTTCTTTCCGGGGCCGTCTTCTACCCCTCCATATTGTAGGCAATAGTCCATTAGGATGGGGTAGGTACTTTAGGCAGGAAAAAACTATTCATCATTGGACACCAACACCAGTTCAGCTCAGGTCTTTTTCATCTGATGGTTTAATGTCCTGCAACACAGAACTCAAATTGCAAGTTACCTTTTCTCAAGGTTAAATGTCTTTGAGGCACACATTGGGATTATCCCATCCCCTTTTCAGGTGTCACTATACCCTCATTAGGGTTACCATCTCCACACTGGGGTCTCCATCCCCTTCTTAGGGGTCTCTCTCCCCTTCTCGGGGGTTTCTATCCCCACACTGGGGTCACTATCCCCTTCTCAGGGGTTTCACAATAGTGGATAACCTGGGAAATAATGTCCATGGTTAAATCTACCCCTTGGCCTCCTCCACCTGCAGGTGGCCTGAGGAATCATGTGCCCATTGAGCCAGGAGCAACTCTCCCTTATGCTAGTCCAGGTGTGATGTTCCTTCATTAGCTCAACCTTTGGGCACATGAGCATCCACATGATGAATCTCTACAGATTCTACTCAAGCAGCAGTGTCCTGCCACACACCAAAGCCCACATGGGCCTCTCTGTAATTCAATTAATCTTCTTTTATCGGTCCAGCCACCCTCAGAGGGGCACTGGCTGTCGTCTACAAGTCAGTGTAGAGGTACAGTCTTGGCTAGTTTTCTGGTTCAGCAATGTCCAGTAGACTTGGTCGTTTTCCTCCTCCTCTCGGCTGGAGGCAGGGCGGCTTAATTGACATTCTTTGTTCTGTTCTGGGATCTCTGCTTCAACATGTGCATGGCTTTTTACCAGCTTTTCTACGTTTTGATTTCCATACTTTGACTTCAAGCACAGAAGTAGATGCACTGTCCCACCTCCTCATGTCTTTCCCTCGGTCACACAGCAAAGACGACAGTTCATGTGACTCATGCTTGGGGGTTTGCTCTCTGTTGAGGTGAGGCAAGAGAGAAAGACAGCTTGCTGTGACTGTAAGACTTCTCCTTGCAGTGGCTACATTCACAGCAGGTACGAGTTGAGCTGTCTGAACTCACAGAAACAGTCAGTACAAAGAATAAAACAAGGATCCAGTAGCAAAAGAACATTGTTGATATTAGACGTACACAAGCAATGCAGATATCAAGAAATGTTTCAATAACAATGCTCCTGGGAACCCTGCCAAGCTTCTGGGACACTTGCTAGTGTCCTTCGTTTCCTGGCCAACGCACCATTTATCTGTCTTAGGTTGAGCTGGCAAAACACCAACTGTCCAAAACAGAGAAAAAGTGTTCTTCTCCCTCCAACCAGCCAAGGGAAAAAGAAGAGGGAGAGAGAGAAAAAAAACTTTTAAAACAGGTTTATGCTGAGACTAACTACATGTATTTATACAGAAAAGAGAATATTAAGAGGAGACTACAATATAACACACACTTACACAAGTTACATATATATAACAAGGAATAACTTCCCACTCCCCAATTAATACAAAGCTCATTACTCCAAATTCATAAGCACTCCAAAAGACACTCAGCAAGAAAGAGAAAGTATAACAACAAAATATTTTTACTTTCCTGGATGCAAACAAAATGCAAGCAGAGGCAACAGAAGCAGGTCCTAGCATAGTAGAGGAGCTGCTAAATGTCTTCCTCTTAGTGCAGCCATGATGAAACTAACCAAGCCACTCCCACACACTGGATTTTACACCCTTTGAGATGATGTAGTATGGTATGGAATACAATATTATTGGCTAGAAGAAATCAGCTGTTAGCTAGCTCAGTCCGGCTTAAATCAGCTGACAATCCTAGGCCTAGCTGAACTTTAAAACCTAAGTTGCCATGTACTCTGCAATGACCCTGCTTGAGCAGGGAGGTTGTACCAGATGACCCACTATGGTCCCCTCCAACCTGACCATTCTGTGATTCTGTGAAATGCCTGCATTTCAGGTAAAGTCAGATCTTGCTGATCAGTACTGTGCTGTGGAGTACACAAGAATGTTACCTGGCAATTGTTTTCATCTGAAGTGCCTTGACTCCGGTAAAATCTATGTCCTCTCTGTGCACTGTTTTCAGAAATTGCTATATATATATATATTTGACTGTCTCTGTGTGGTTCAAGTAGTTTCAGGTTTAAAGTCCTAGAGAGAATTGAATTATTCAGCCTCTAAAAATCATTTTCAACTGGAAAGGGGAAAAAAGAAAATATAACATGTGTGCTGGTTTCAAGGTCAACCAGCAGGAGAAATGGACCCACCACAAGAGAGATGATAAGTCAGAGTTACAATTTAATGAAAGATATTCAATAAATACACTGACACAAAGAGAAATTGCTTTCAACTCACAAAACCCAGCTGTATAACCCAGTGTCCTGGGGCACAAACCCCAAAGGGGTTTGTTAGCCCTTGTGCTGAGACCCACATGGTTCCCCCAAGTCCAAAGCAAAAGGAAGTGAAAAACCTGTTTGGTGCAGGTGACGGCTGTAGTCTGGTCGAGAGTGGTGGTCTCCTTCTGTTATGGTCCTGCTGCTCCTCTGGATCCGACAAGTGGTCCCCAAGGTCTTCTTACCTACCACTTATGTACCCTCAGGGAGCACCCAGTCCTTCCCCCAGGGTGGGGACTCACACAATGGGTGATTAGCTCTGTGATCCATGGGGTATTTTTGAACTGTTGCTGGCCCGTTAGCAGCCACACCCCCTTAGGCTGGGTGTGGACGTGCTACTGACTCCCTGGGCAGCTGCTGCAAATGGTCCATTGTTCTTGGGAAATGAATAGAGGGGGTAGAATACACAGCTATGATCACCCCCACAAAGTGATAACTGGTCCCACCTGCTGAACTAGGGACAAACATGTTTTCAGATTAATAAGTTGAATAACATATACAGTGGTATACACATAAAAGACTTTAATACATCTTTTAATTTAAATGAAATTACATGCTGATATGTGTTAAAACCAGAAGCCCACCTTATGCTTCTTCCTCTGTTTCACTAATGTAACACAACTTGGACCACTGTCAAAATGTTGTTACTGGACTATGGCATAAAAGGTATTTTTAATATTTAAAAGGTCTATTTTTATGTTTTAAAGGTCTATTTAATGTAAAGCTAATGACTGATTCTCAGATCAGTCTTAACGAAAAGCTTGGACAATCCCCTAATTTACTTTGTGTTTTATCAGACCTCACTTATAAAATATCAGAAAGCAGGGGAAAAGCTGTAGTGAGAATATGTGTTTACCTGGCACTAATAGCAATTTTTTTTGATGGTAGTCATATGATAATTTTCTTAAAACCCTCTCTTTTTAGAATTTATATGGATAGTTATTCAGAATGCCTTTCCTTTCAAAAGGAAAGTCTAGCAGAATAATTTTAAATAAAAGCAGATTAAAATTCTAGTAAAAGCTTTAAACATTTTAAATGAATCTTATGTTTCCATCACAGATAATGCAGTAGGCTGTTGTCTGGAAGTTTGGTTTTAGGTTTTGTTGTTTTGATTTTTTTTCCCTTCAATTTTCAGCTGTGTCACCACCAGCGAAGTGGCAAGTCTGCAAGTTCCCTTTTCAGAGTGATGAAATCAAGTCTGAACCTGTTAATACTGAAAGCTCTAGGGACCAGTAATGAAATGCATCAGATAAAAGGTTATTTTACATTTATTAATCTGTGTGGATAAATTGGGAAGTTTTATTCAGATTCCATTTTTCCTAGTTAAAATTATGTAGTAAAATATTTAGTCAAATTATTTTGGTTGTGCTCAGTTACATCTCAGTTTCATGTGCATTTTACATCCTTCTGAAGCTGAAAAAATTCCTTCTGTGATAAAATATCCCCAGCACCTCTCCCCAATCCTGTCCAATGATTGGACGTCTTGTTGTCTGACTGAGAACATTGTTGTCCATCTATATGGTGTTAGACAGGACTAAACCATTCTGGTCATCTCACTTCTCACACCTCTACCAGTAAGCAAAGCATTCCATGTACATACAACCCTTGGAAGACTTGGATGGGGCACTACACTCAGCATGTGGGACTGTGCCATTGTGCATAGTGATGCCTATGGAGTTCTGTATGGCATATGTTGTGAAAGTATGTATGGCTTACAACTACTAATTTTTATAGTAGGTCAAAGGGCAATTTATATTTTTTAATTGAGAGATCTGGAGCAACAGTAAAATTCATCTGTTTATAGACCTTTATTTGGAAAGATTTTCTGTGTATTTTTCTAAACATTACCAAGAAAAAGCCCCGATAATATTGGGCCCGATGACTAAATTGGAGGCTACAGATCCACCTATTTCAAAGAAGGTGTCATGATTTTTCCTGAGAAGTTCTTTTATTAGGACATTTAGATGTGGAGCATTACCTGTTCTTAGCTATTTTGAAATATGTTAATAAAAAATAGAAGTTCCCTTATTTTGAAAATTCTTGAGCTTCATGTCTTTACTTCCATGGCCTGATCAAGAGAGGAGTACCTTTCTTGTATAAGAACAAAGAAAAATGCCTGTTAATACAAAGCTTAGAGTGAAGTGTTGAGTGATTTCTTTTTTTGAAAAAAACATTCTGTGCAATTACAATAATTCTGGAAAGGATTCTATGAGATACTGCTGCAATTACATCTGTTATCTGTAATGGAGGGAGATGGGTTTTTTACCTGATGAGATGATTCCACAGGAATTAGCAGCAACAGGCCACTTTATTCATATACACACACACACTTATATGCATCTTTAAGACTGTAACCTTCTGCAGGTGATGACACTTTGGCACTGATTATTGGCTAATAATGCTGTTTACATTACAAAGCCTTTCATAATTGTTTGACCATGCACATCTGCTGAGAAAGTTGGCTACAGCTGTTTCTGATCTCATTAACTAGTTCTTAAGGCTACAGCACTTAATTCACATAGGCAAGTTCAGCATACAGCTTTCATTTTAGGTCAAACATCATATGAATTCCAACAGTTATCCTTCTCTGGCCAATTTACCTTCCTTAAAATCATTTAACATACTTTACTGCCTTGATAAGTGGAGAAAAGTCTGTTAAAAAGCTTTAACTTTTACCACTTTTCTTGCTCTATGTCTGTGCTCTTATAATGACTCCTCTCTGATTATGCACACATACACAATGTGGAGAAGCAGTGGGTCTTAAAGCATATTTTTTAGTGAAGCCTTCCTTTACTATGATCAAAATTATGATAAGTGAGTACAAGTCTATAGTTTTGGGTTGGTTTTTTTGTTTGGTTTAGAGGGGAGGTTTTGTGTGTGTTTTTGTTTGCCTGGGGTTTTTTTTATAGATTTTTTCTATAATCTCTAGTGAGCTCTCCCATGAGCTGTAGAGTTTATTGTCTTTAATGCCAACTCCTCAAAAATATTCATATCTCCTAATTATGATTTGTAATAGCTAAATAATAGAAGTATGTTGATATTATACCTACCTGCTCCTCTGTATATGCCTGCTAAAGAGACAGTTTCTCTTGGACTAATGTAAAGATCTTAATTCTCTGGGGTCAGTAGAAAGATTTTAATTCTCAAATCTGTCCCCTTGGATGGAGGTTTGTGAAAATAGCTGCCTGAATGGGCTTGATGATGCAAGATTGTGATACCTGTTGAACAAGGCTTTCTTCCCAAACAGCTGTCTTCACCTCCAAGCCAGCTAGACAAAGTATTGGTCTAGGAGCTTAAATGTAACAAATTATTTTGTTGTGAAATACACAGAAAGTTCTGAGAAGAAGGTAATGTTCTTCACCCCTTCCATTTGCTTGCTTTATCCTCTTATCCCCTCCACTTGTCACATCGTTCCTTGTGCTGCCTCCTGGGGGATCTGTCTAGGTCAGGTAAAAATTCTGGTGAAAGCACACGGTAGGCCAGGATTGTTAGATATGTTCTTGGTGGGCTAGCTCCACCTTGTACCTGTGCCAAAGACTTTTATCCCGTTGTCCCTGCACTTCCCTTGCACAAAAGATGAGAGGATCATGAAAAGTCACAGTGAACAGTTTCTCTGAAGTGCCATGGATTTGCTGTGTGCAAGAGGAATGTTTTGTTACTGAAACAGGATTATTGTATTTGAGGGTCTCTGGGAATTCTTGCTTAATGGTAGTGAGGTGATCTTGAAATCTTGCTAGTCAGTACTGAGTGATGTTAACATGCAGACCTCTAGGAGGCAGGATCATTCAAAATTTCAGAAGGGACTGCTATGCAACATTCTTTGATATCTGATCTCTTATGTACACCCTCTCTTTAAAGGTATCTTGGTCAATCATTACTTTCTCAAACTAATGCGGAAGTCGGACACTGAGAAATCTACTCCAGCTTCTACATATGAGGAAGAGAATTTGTACTACTCTGAGCTACAGTCCTCCTGACTCTTCTTGGAGGCCACAATTGGTTGCAGTGGTCTTGCAATGGAAGGTTGAATTCTGGAAAAAGAAACACATAATAATCTCCCCTATAACAGCTGCTGTAAGTTATATGTTATAGAATCAAGTTCTCTTAACAGTAGTTATTTTGAACTATCTATTTCTTTTGCAGTAATCATGGATTTCCTTGGGGACTTCAGAATTGATGGCGTGGTATAGTGTGTGCCTGGAAACACAAAGATGACAAATATGTATAGAATATCCTTTCTTATTTTAAAGAATTGGACTTGAAAAAAAATTTTTTTTCCTGTCAGCTTATGCATTTCCTCATGATCAAAGCCTGATAGAAAGAAAATGTAAATATAATCTACATATGTTTTATGATACCCATCCAATTACTCTGGATGGAGTTCTCTCTATGTATATGTTCTGAAGGGTGCTAAAACAAATCACTGTTTCAGATCCAACAGTTTTGTACCATTGAAGCAACACAAACTGTAACTTGCAAAACAAATAATAAAACCATAATTACTACTTTCATTTATTCATACCATATTAATGCAGTATAATTATCTGGCAGGCAGGATTTCATGAATACTCAACAGAAAGCAACAAAATGGTTGTTCTAATGAACACATAAAAGCTAACACTTTTAAATGGTAAATCACATTCCATTACTTTTACAGTGACAAACACCTTTGAACTTAATCATTGGAAATAACATCTTCTGGCATGCTGCAAAAAGCTCTTCAGAGTACTATCGTGTCTGGAAATATTTCAAATGGGACAAAAGCGTCAATAGAGATTTTTGCAATGTGCTTAGGTTGGTCAGTATATTTAGTCATGTGCGTTCTGGCCTCTTAAAGAATTCTTAAGGAATTTGCATCCCAAATAAGACTTGAAGCTTGGATTATATAGACATAATAATAGTTGAAGCTGTTTGAAAGCACAGTGAAACCAAAAAAATAAACATATTCTTAAAAGTTACCCAATCTAAAAAATTTTTTTGGTCCTGTAAGGACTTAAAGAGCACAGTTGCCTTTTTCAAACACTGTTTAGGCCACAGAAGGACTTTGCCATAAGATAAGCACAGTGTAGTATAACAGGGTAGCACTAACTCTAGGCATCGTGGTGATGAGTTCTGATTAGCTCATCTTGAGTAATGCACCCAGATAAAAATTCTCACTGTGGCAAACTGTGTAAGGAGGGAACTGCTCATAGACATATTACAGGTCAAACAACGATCACCTCACATTATGGGACAGACAGCGTCTGCAGCCACCACCAAACACCAAAGCCCACCCCCAAATATGCCACCACACCAGGAACTTGAGATAGGAAAAAGGTGGTACAATTTTCTTTGTCTAGGTGTTATCTCAAACCTAGGGGAAGGTTAACAAACCTGCGGAAGAAAAATATATATTGCTGATAATGGACTTAAAGAATGTAGAATTTACAGTCCACAAAGAAAGCCAGCTCAGAAACTGTGCTGAAATCAGCTCTGACTGGACAAAAGGTAATTCTGGCAGAGAGAAGTCATAACCGCCATGATCCACAGACCCAAGAAATTCACTGAGCACAGGACTAATTAGTATTAGAAGCCAAGGAATCATTTAACCAATAGAATAAGAGGACTGTGTAGCCAATGAGCTTTTGTTTTTCTAAGATGTATAAATAGTGAAAAGTTTTTAATGATTGGGGAACCCTCAACACTGAGAATCCCAGGGTGATGAAGGACCAATGAGATGCTGCTGGACCCCTGGGTAGTAGCTATGTTCTATTTGATCTTTCTCTCTCCCTTTCGCTCCTTTATTTCTATTTCTCGCTATCTCTCTACCTCACATTCATTGTTAAAGAAAATCCCTATTACTGCCTTTGACATATGGCCTTCTTTGCATCTTAATTGGGTCAGAGGCATTCCTAACTAATCGTATCATAACAGGTTCTCTTTGAAATTTTACATTTTTTATTGAAAAGGTTCTTTTCATGCTTTATGTTTAGCCTTGTTTATATTATTTTATAATCTTTTACATGACCTTAAGTGCTGGAATGGGGCAAGAAAGTAGCCACAAGGGTTGGAATCTCTCCAGACATTTTATCAAGGAGACACTATGTGTAAATGCTGGTTTCCTATTAGAAAAAACTGAAACACTCACTGACTCCCCTAAAAAAAAGAGAAAAGTGTTTCTTAACCCTATGAGATGTTATTTGTGGAAATATTTTACTAATTTTTTCCACCTTTACATCTTGGGACCGGTGTTGGGGTAGGCTCCTGAGATAACTCACACACACACACTTTAGATGGAGAACATCTTGAAAGGACTTTATTTCTGGTTGTGGTCTGTTTATAAAGGTCCTGATAGGGGCAGAGTTTGGAGGGGATGGGATGGCAGGGATGGCAAAGGAGCAGGGCAGGGAAGGGGTGTGGAAAAAACCTCAGGGAAAAAACACAGAGAGAGAGGGAAGGAACATGGAGGCTGAGGCTGACATTTACATAGTCCTAAAAACACTTCTAAAGTATGCAATATTGAATTAAGTCACAGTACTAACTGGTAGACTTAATTTTAAGGAGCATACAGAATGAGGAAGAAATCAATCAAAATAAATTTGTGAAGTTTAAGGCATACTGTGGCAGCTGAAGACATGGACACACATCTTCATGGGGGACACATGCATGAATCATTTAATGATCATTAAACCTGTGCTTGTAAACCCCAGGGAAGGAGTGGTTGCAAGGGGGTGGAGTGTGTGGTACCCCAACCAATGGGTCTGAAATCCATCTCCTGGGCATGTGCAGTTGGCTGTCCTTTTCCTGGGCTTGGCATGGACTTCGACTCCCATCATGCCAAGGTAGACATCTTGTACATGACAGTCCCCTTCCCTACAGCATACATTATCGTCCTTCTCTGGAATTTCCCTTTTTTTGCCCTATCAAACTGATATGCAAACTTTTGGTACGTGGTATACTACAGCAGTGGCCTGATCTAGGAGAGGGAAACCATGTTATATTTAACCTATTTCTTTTCCAGAACGAATGATTTGAAGACAATTCATTAGTCTAAAGGTTTTGGGATTTTGTTTTTAATGCCTTTTCTCCTCATCCTTTAAGGAAAGTTCTGTATTCAAAACAACATTGATTCTGAATAATTTCTGCTTTTCATAGGGGCTTTCTGGAATAAGAAATGACATAAAAAGATGCAATGGTTGTGCACTGAGTTGCTGATAATTGGACTTTGACATCCTCTATATTCTTGCTTCAAAGCCAAAAATGAAGGGAAATCCCTTACTCTGAGAAAATGGTATTCTGTGGCTGTCTGTCTTCAAAGTTTTCAATCTAAACTACTGGGAAAAAAATATTGACACTCAAACTTTCAATGGCAGCAAAATGTCTTGTCTTTTTCTTGTAATCAAATATGCTAACCAATGTTAGCACCTTATATATATCAAAAAGCAACAAACCCTGAGCATATACTGGGATTTATTCTTTAAATAAAAATCATATGCTATAAGTGCACAACACAATGCAAAGCAATCTGGCTGTCTCTGTAAAAGAAAAGAAATTATATTCTGTAAAACAGCTTTAATATAAGATAAAGCCATTTTCTGTTAGAGAGCTGCCATGCACTTGAAGGGTCAGGAAGCTCATTTTCCTCAAGTCTCAGCCTATAACACCAGAGCAAATGTAACATACCTAAGTAAACATCCACAATAATTTTTGCATAAATGTAGAGTGACAAGAATTGAGATGCAATTATTTAGCATTTGGGGGGAAAGGAGATGGTTTATTTGATATGTCAAGGACTGACTCCCTTGAGGGAGAGAAACCGCTCACTGAAATATGTTGGTGCGATAACAGCATTAAGTAGATAGTTGTTACAGCCATCACATGTGCAATTTTTGCAACATCTTGTTCTATTCTGATCAACGCTTTTAGGAGTCCTTGAGTTAGGATTATGGCAAAGATTCATAATTAACAAAAAAACCTTCAAAACCATTTAATTAAGGGAATAGATTGGTAAATGTTATTAATTTAGTATGCCTAGACTTAAGGAGTTAACTGAACCTGGGAATGTAGTTTTACAAGGCCTAAGGTGTTAATCTTTGTTATTAGAGTACTTTATTTATTATATACTATACTTACATCTTCTCTGGGGACAACCCCTTGTCGTGAGGGAGAAGCTTGTGTGCCCTCATGAGGTTGAGGGCTATGCTGGCAGTGGTTTGTGCCTCTGGTAGGGTCTCCCATGCCAGACAGGTCTCAGCTGAAGGGTCAGACAAAGTGTGTCCACGGGCAGGATGGGCTCGCTAGCTGCCTGGCAACCATTCTAGGAGAAGGAAAACTCTAACTTCAAACCCAGGCAGATGGAGCTCACATAGCCGTGTAAGGCTATCCATCTAAGAGAAGGATACTCTAACCAAACCTGCATCCTGAGGTATTCACTGTCACCATCCAAGCTTGCTAGGCCGTGGATGAACCTTAGGAGTAAAGGGTGGGGTGAGTTCTGCGCACGCTGTGCCTCACCTAAAAAATCCACTGCGCAGGCTTGAAGGGTTCATCCACATTGCAAAGCCCTGTAGCAACAGGCGAGGGTCGAAAACGGCAGGAGATAGGAAGCAGCTGGAAGCCGCAGACCCAACCCTGCATGCAGTCGTTTCAGGATATTGATCATTCGAGACTTGACCCTGGAGATGACAGTTTCGTGAGGCAGCATCCTGAATGACCAAGCAGCCTTTTCTAAGGACAGCACTGCTTGCTCCACATGGAGAGGGGCCTAGAAAAGGTGGCCTAAAAAAAGCTCAGCTCCCGCAACCAGCTGGATAACCGCAGCCAACCAAAATCTTCCATGTGGTCAAACAAAACCAAAGAGATTTCAAAGGCATACACCTGCCTGCAAAGGTGTGTTCAAACTAACACTCACATGTTGGAACATCAGAACCATGATTGATGCTGTGGATAGTGGGCGTCCTGAGCATTGTTCTGCTCTAATTGCCAACGAACATTCACAGCTCAACATCGACATTGCTGCTCTCAGTGAAGTTTGTCTTCACGAGAAAGGCAGCCTTAAAGAACATGGTGCCGGCTACACACTCCACAGGTCAGGCAAACCCAAAACCAAAAGACACCTTTCAGGAGTTGGCTTCATGATTAAAAACTCCATTGCCTCCAAACTTGAAAATCTACCAACAGGTCATTCTGATCGCATTATGTCCTTATGCCTCCCACTACATGACAAGACACATGTTGTTCTTTTTAGCATATATGCCCCAACTCTCCAAGCTGACCCAGTGGAAAAAGACAAATTCTACACTGACCTGTGCCACCTCACCAAAAAGGTTCCTGCAGATGATAAGATCATAATCCTTGGTGACTTCAATGTCAGAGTAGGTAAGAACTCTGAAGCCTGGAAAGGAGTCCTGGACAAGCATGATGTTGGAAACTGCAACAACAAAGGATGCCTCCTGCTAGAGTTTTGTGCAGAACAGCAGCTCACCATCACCAACACTATCTTTCAACAGAAAGACAGCCTGGAGACAACCTGGATGCATCCTTCATCCAAGCACTGGCATTGACTATGTCTTAGTGCAACAGAGAAATGTCAGTGATGTCTGTCATACCCGAGTGATGCCGAGTGCAGAATGTCAAGGAGACCATTACCCTGTGTGTTGCAAACTTAACCTCCACTTCAAGCCCAAACCTAAGAGAGGTGGCATTCCAAGGAGGAGGCTCCAAGTCAACAATCTTCCAACAGCCACAGTGAGAGACAGCTTCCAGGTAAACCTTCAAACTAGACTTAAAGATAATCGCATAGATCCCTCTCCTGAAGCACTTTGGCAACATATTAAAAATTGCATCCTGCAGTCCTCTGAAGAGTCCTTAGGGTTCTCCTCCAAGAAAAACAAAGACTGGTTTGATGAAAACAATCAAGACACCCAGGAATTGTTGAAGAAGAGAACTGCTCACCAAGCAGACCTTTGTCAGCCATCTTGCTATATAAGAAAAGCCGCCTTTTGTCTTGCATGCAGTATGAGCCGACAGAAACTTTGAGACATCCAGAACAAATGGTGGCTCAACCAAGCAGAAAAGACTCAACTATGCGCAGACTTGGGTGACCAAAGAGGATTCTATGAGGCCCTGAAAGCAGTGTACAGACCCACACACCAGGTTCAAAGCCCCTACTCAGTGCAGATGGTCAAATGGTTCTCACAGAAAAAACCTCCACCCTGAACCGATGGTCTGAACATTTTCAGACTCTCTTCAGTGCCAACCGTGTAGTCCAAGGCTCAACAATTCAGCACAGTACACAACAATCAGTGAAAAATGAATTGGATATAGCCCTACTATGGGAGAGACATTTAAGGCCATACAGTAGGTGAAAACTGGCAATGCAGCTGGGGTTGATAGCATTCCACCCAAAATCTGGAAGCATGGAGGTCAAGCACTCCATGCTAAATTTCACGAGCTTGTTGTGCGTTGCTTGGAACTACCATCAGATCTCCGTGACGCAGTCATCATCACCCTGTACAAGAAGAAAGGAGAAAAATCAGACTGCTCAAATTACCAAGGTATTTCTTTGCTCTCCATTGCTGGTAAAATCCTTGCAAGAATACTTCTGAACAGATTAGTGCCCACTATTGCAGAAGAACTTCTCCCTGAAAGCCAATGTGGTTTCAGAGCCAACAGGAGCACCACAGACATGGTATTTGTTCTCAGACAACTGCAAGAGAAGTGTAGGGAACAGAAGAACGGTCTCTATGTAACTTTCGTTGACCTCACTAGAGCTTTTGACACTGTGAGCAGAAAAGGCCTGTGCGGATCTTAGAACGTTTAAGATGTCCCCCCAAGTTCCTCAAAATGATCATCCTGCTACATGAGGATCAGCATGGACAAGTCAGATATGGGGATGCACTCTCTGAGCCCTTTCCAATAACCAACAGTGTGAAACCAAGTTGCATTCTTGCACCAACTCTATTCACAATTTTCTTCAGCATGATGCTCCAAAGAGCCACAGAAGACCTCGATGAAGAAAACGGTGTCTACATCCGATATCGTACTGATGGAAGCCTATTCAACCTAAGGCAACTGAAGGCCCACACCAAGACCCTGAATCACCTTGTCCTTGAGCTGCTTTTTGCTGATGATGCCACCCTCGTTGCTCACACAGAAGCAGCTCTGCAGCACTTAACTTCCTTCTTTGCAGAGGCTGCTGAGGTTTTTGGGCTGGAAGTCAGCTTGAAGAAGACAGACGTTCTCTACCAACCTGCACCTCAGGAAGTCTTCCATTATCCCCGCATCACCATAGGTGAATCAGAGCTCACATCAGTCCAGCAGTTCACCTATCTGGGAAGTATCATTTCCTCAGATGGTAAGATTGACAAAGAGATAGAGAAGAGGCTAACAAAGGCATCCAGAGCGTTTGGAAAACTCCATAGAAGAGTCTGATCCAATAAACACCTGAAGAAAAGTACAAAGATCAGTGTCTGCAGAGCCATTGTACTGTCTAGTATTTTATATGGGTCTGAATCATGGGTCATCTATCGCCTCGGCTGCCATCAGTGCTGCCTCTGTTCCATCCTAAATATCCACTGGTCTGATTACATGACCAATGTGTCCATTCTTGAACAGGCAGGCGTCAGCAGTATTGAGGCCATGCTGATGAGGTTGCTGGGCATGGCCCGTCTCCAGGATGGAGGATCACCGCCTTCCGAAGATTGTGCTCTATGGTGAATTCGCCACCGGCTGCCACAAGAGAGGAGCCCCGAAGAAGTGATACAAGGACTCCCTGAAACAACACCTCAGCCTTGGCCATATTGACTGCCACCAATGGTCCACTCTGGCCTCCAATCGGGATTCATGGAGACACACCATTCGCGATGCTGCTCCTTCGTTTGAGAATGCACGGAGAGTCAGTCTCGAGTTAAAAAGACAGCGCAGAAAGGACCGTTCCTCGCCTACATTGCCTAAGGAGGTATTCCGCTGTGCCTTTTGTGACTGGACCTGCCTATCCTCTATTGGGCTTTTTAGCCACCAGCACGCTTGCAGCAAGTCTGGGTACTGCCCTTCCCAAATCTTCATTCATGAAGCCAAGCCATGATGATAATGATACTTACATGCTAGAGATCTACTTAAAGAAGACAAAAAATAGCTTTTTTTTCCTTAATATTAGTCTCTTTTGATTCCCCCTTGGGTTATGTTAAATGGTTTGTTCAAATGCTAGAAACTGCTGAAAACCATTTAGCAATATGGAGTGGCTATTTAAATGAGATCCTTCAAAACAGCAAAGCTTTGCAAGCAAAGGTCTTGATTCCCCAGTCCACTGGTGAAGACATTTGGATAAAGCTTTTATGCTTCAGGCTGAGGTCAAAATAGATTTTTGCTCTATTAACAATAGATTTGTTGGAAACTGTGTTTATATCTGTAGTCATAATCTCACTATCATTAATCAGACCCCCCCCAGTGTCAGCTTGGTTGGAATGTGGCAGAATCCTGTGGGGGATGACAACGTGTGTGTGTATCTCTTAATGTCTGAGGTAATTCATGAGTGCACCCTTAAGGACCAGAGAGTCACCTGTAGAATGTGTGATACCTTGTAACTAGTAGGATCTTTCCATGTATGCTTAGTGAACCAACTAACCAATAGTGTGCTGGCATGTTATATACAAGAGTAGAAAAATGTAAAGCTGTAGCTAAAATAGTCCTTTGTCTTCCGTGCAAGCCTTCTGATCTAACTGCTGCCTGAGTTTGTCTCTGCCTCCTCTGACCGCTGCAAATCTGCCTTACCCCAACAGAATCTCAGGTCTGGTTGTGAGGCTGTGGAAGACAGGAATGAAGATTTTGAACCAATAGTTGATATTTTCAACAGAGCACAGGGTGTGCTCTCCTGGTGTTGTGATGCATGTGCTGCAGCCTGCCCTGTTTCAAGAGAAATGAGTGGGCAGGAGCTTGCTCTTATTTCCAGGCACTCTGTTAACCTAAAATGTGCACCTGGTTCACCTCTGTGCTATTGCAGTTTAAGTTTATGTTCACTTGAGTCAGACCTGACCTGGGGCCTTTCCTAAGGAACATCATGGTGTGCTGTTGTGTTTTAAAATTGGGAATGTGGGGCATTGTGGCAGGCCGAGGATGGGTAGGATGGAACACAGAGCAGTTGTGGTTTGTCTTCTCTGCTTTTCTTGCTACATCTTGGCTGGAGGCTTGGTGTGACTCATTATGTTGTGGTATGGAAATTGGTATAAGAAAGAGTTTCTTCTTCCCAAAAGTGATGGCTAGGTGAGGTTAAAAAGGACGTTAGAATAAGAAGGAGCCCAGGCTCTTGTGCCAGTTACTGGCTGGAACAGAGACCTATCACTCTCTAGCACTTCTTAGGGCTGGTCCTCAGACCACTGGAGTAAGGTTGAATGATTGTTAGCAGATACTTCAGAAGGATGAGTCCCCAGTCCTGGACTGCCTGCCTATTAACTAGGGAATATATATTGTAGCCTAGAATAGAAATAGTCATAAAGTAATAAATACAATTGGTTTCTGTGAACCAATAACAGTATCCCTAGTTATTTGGTGGCTACATAAATACATCTTGCAGGAGAACACCTAGTGTATCAACGTGATCATGTTTGCTTGCTTTGGTGTCTTATTGCAGCTTCATTTATCACATCATGAATTTGACCCCTCTAGAAGTTCATATTTCTCTACATTCAATAATAAATAACAGCAACACCCTACTTGATTTATGTGTATTTGAAATTTTTATGTACTTATGTGGAGTCCCTATCCTATGTGAACTTCTTGGGGAAATTTTACTTACTGTTTTTTATTTTAATGTTGGTGAGTCATTAATCCCTTTACTATGGGTGTGTGGTTGTAAAACTTTGAGAAAAATGTAAATGTCCTCTACAAAGCATGAAGCATAAGATCACCTGAAAAAGCTTGTAAAACTGCGTGGTTCCTGCTTCCATTTGGACCAATGTCTTTACAGTCCAAAGTAGTTTCTCCTTGGGACAATGTCTTAGTTTGAGAGAAAAAAACAAAATGTTTACCAAAAAGCAGAGGGGAGAATTCCTTCACAATAATAACATCACTCTTTATTAAATTTAAGAAAAAGGTACTTTAATTAGAAAATGGATATAAGAAGGATAACTGTTCTTAACTACTATATATATATATATATATATATGTAGATATAGATACGGTTGTAAACAGACCAGAGCAAACTACTCCCCCAGCACCAAAAGTAAAAACAAAAGAGAACAACCACCAAATAGTAGGTTCCTCCTGGAGCAGGTATATTTATAGACAGTGTCAGTGTCACACCTCTGCTAGCTGCGAGGTGAATTCTCAGTCTTTTCCCAGCGAGGTAGAGACAAGGGGTGAGCTCTCTCTCCCCCTCTCTCCCTCTCTCTCCTTGTCCTTTGTCCCAAACGAAGAAGGAAAAACTGGGAGTGGAGCGATGGTGATAGTTCCCAGGAAGGAAAGGTCTGCAGTGTGTCCCGAAAGCAGCTGTCACTCCTCTCTCTCTCTCTCTCTCTCTCTCTCTCGGGTCACTGCTGTGGTGGGCCGGGCAGCTGCAATGCTGTGGGCAATGGTGAAGCTGGGTTGGTGACTGGGGCTGCAATGCCAAACTAGGAGAATAGCAGTGTCAAGGAAGAAAAAACAGCTTACTCAACAGCAGTAGCGATGAGCAGAACAGCTTCTCTTTGACAGCAGCACACACAGCTGCAGCGTTCAGCCAGAGCTGTGGATGCCCCTCTAAAACAAAAGAGACAATGCAAACCCATTCCCTGCCACACCTTCCCTCAGTCTGCCCCTCCCCCCAAAATGTTTAAGAAGGAATTGGTAGCAGTTAACTACTTCTTTTGTTAACTAATGGCATGAGGAGTTAGTGGCAGGGAGAGAAATTGCATGATCATTCAAAACTACAACAGCTTTACAATCTGGCAAATTTATTAAGTAACCCAACAAAAGGTATTTGTACAATCAAAGCTTTGTCCTCCAGCTGTATCTTTATGGATCTTTAGTTTGGATTTCTGCACAATTTGTGGTGAGAATGACAGCCTTGAAAAATGGTTGGAGTTATGGCAACCATGACAATACACTTGGTTTTGGGATCTGTTGCTTCTCTTGTCCTCTGTAATAAATTTGAAGGAGATCAATTTACTCATGGCTATTTTTACTCTCATTTTTTGACACACAGTTGGGAATATGCTTTATTTTGACACATTGAAGTAGGTCACCAATTGTCTCTATAGTGCTTATCAGCTCTGGACACATCTACTGTTCTACCTAAAGATATGTATATTTCATATTGTAGTCTTTTGAACCAATTTACAATTGCAGTGAAAAATATTTTGATTTTTCACAGAACTCATTCAGAAAATTTCATGGAAATTTTTCTCATCTCCTATATTTCTCAACCATGTTTGTAATACAGCTTTTGATTCTCCCACCTGCAAGATAGTAAAGGAAAAGCTATTTTCCTAAGTTATATTTTTCTGTGGATTGCATTGTTCTTGTCTATTCAAAATCACTTTGTTGAGCAGTCTTTACTTGAAGTTTGAAGTCTTTGTTTTATTCTTTCTGTAAGATAGACCTAAAACATTCCTTTCTTGCTTCTAGAAGAAATTGGAAAGATTTAAAATATTACATGGGTTTGGATTTTTTTTTCCAATCAGTGTTATTTTTATATCTTGAACTTTCCCAGAAATTTCTTTCTCTCTGTGACTTTAGGGGTTACACTATGCCTTAATGTTACTGTGCTGTCTGAGTGCATTTCCTTCATAACCTTGAAGATTTAAAGATTCAAGTTTTCTTCCACCTTCATCTGCTGAAACCAGGAGTTTCTCCATTAATGGTAGTTAAGAAACAACTCTCACTCCACTGACTGATGGTCAGATTTGATTTTTAATTCTGAATTAGTTGAAATATCTACAGGCTTCGTGTTGTGTGTGTGCTCAGAATGGAACTAATTTTTAGTTGGCTAAAGGGCATGATGTTAGGAAAGAATAAAACTTTACTTCTACGACTAAAAGTTTTTAAAATCTCTGTAATATAAAACTTAAACTATAAGTTCTTCTACTGATAAAGATTGCTATAATAATGGAAAAAATAAAGATTGTATTGGCAGCAACTTAAGTGTCTGATTTAAACATCACTCACCTCACTCCCACTTTATTCCCTCTTTAATTCTCTGCGGTACAAGGTCTGTAACCATAGATGAAGTGTGAAAACTAAACTTTGATTAACACCTTTTTCTTCTTGGAAATAGTTTAACACAGTTCAGTAACTTGCAAGCTGTGATAATATGCATATTGTATTTCTGGTTCTATTGATATGTTTCTTGTTCATAGATTGCCTCTTCTCTTGTGGGATTGAGTCTATCATTACTGTATTCAACTTGGCTAAAAGAGTTATGGAATAAAGCCTCATTAGTTCAACTTTTTTTCTTTTTTTCAAGTAGAATGTTAAAAAACCCCAATTCATAAATGCTGTAAATCATTGTGGAGTTTATTCCTGTAAAAATTGACAGAGCTGATTAAAATTAGGTGTGTTCAAATTGTAATTCGAGTTAATTCAGATGCCAGAAATATTGAAGTATTGGCACCAGCATTATATGAATTACACTGTCTGAATATTGTGGGTTTGAGTATCTTCCTTCAAGTTTAGGAATCCTTTCACTTGAGATATCATGGAACCTGGTTTCTGAGCATCTGAATAATTGTCTGATTTGCTGCTAAAATTACCCTCTGCCTAAAACTACCCTGCTGCTAAAATTACCCTTCTTTTTCAACAGTTTTAGAACTTTCATCTCAAAATTCTCTTCAGACAAACTGTTTTGCAAGTTTATTACTGTGGAGATCAACTGAACCTCATATTCCAGAGGAATTAGCTTTTAAAAGAAAAACAAACAGCAAGTTCTAGTTTGCACTAGTTGCAAGGTCACATGCAAGTTCTTACAATTTATTGACCTGTGAAAGCTGTCACAGCCATTTAGCTTAAGTACTCCAATAGAGCATTATGTGTTTGCCTTGTCCAGTTATTCAAGTGGCTATGCTATAGAAATATCTTGTTCTGTGTTCTTCTGTATATTATCTTCTTCTTTCAGGGAAGTGGTAGTAATAGCAATGAATGCCTTGATTATACAAAAGAGTGTTTCTGCCTGTTCTGTAATTTCTTTTTTTAAAGTTGTGTTACTTAGGGCAATGTATAGGAAAATTGGCAGTACAGAATGTATTAGCTTCCCGATGCCTCCTGCTGTACAGGTAGGAGGGACGGGATGATATACCATCATCTCTTAAAATGTTTTCTCATGTATTAACTGCTTACCCAAACAGTATTTTTCCTTGACTATCAGTGTGCTCTGAATTAGGGGTGTTTCTTTGTTTGTTTGTAGCTTTTCTGATTCTGTAGTCTGAAGAGTAGAACAGGTTGACGCTGGAAGTAAGCAGCATTCTCTTTGCTGTGTGTGTTCCAGCGTGTGCAAGGAACTGGAAGACAGTAATCTGCATGCTAAAGGAAGGCACAATTAATTATGCAGCTCTTGCACTGTGAGGAGTGGATAATTCTAGGTTTCAATGGCCTTGAATCATTATAAGGATTATGTTTTCCAATGTATTAACTTTATTTCACTGATTTTGAGAGTATTAGACTCAAGGAGGCACCTGAAGCTGATAGAATTAACCAAATGGATACTATTGCTTTGCCTATTTTCCTTTAATTCTTATGTCATTCTCTTTGCTTGGAGTTTTCTGTAGCTTAAACTTCTGTCTCTTCCTTGCTCCCATCATGACCCAGTAAATGGTAGCATTCAGGATTCTGTTCTGTTGCAGATTGCAGTGGCGAAGAACTCCCAATGTGGCAATCAGAAAAAATAATAGACTGAGGCAGTTCTGAAGTGCAATATATGAGAATATATTTTATGATCTTTTATAGGAGAATGTCTTGTACTCTATTTTTCTGACAGAAACAATTTATTTCTTCACTGAATATTATTTCTTAATTTTTTTATTGGTCAAGAAGGGAGGTGCTGTATCCTTATTTGAAATCTACTTCTGCAGTAGTCTCACCTTTCTGCAGTGGATCTGGAAGACCTGTAGCATAGGCATCACTCCACCTTGGCCAAGTGCATAGATAGGATCGTGGTCCAAAGCATCTCCCAGTTCTTTTTGGGAGTGGATTCATCCCTGTCTGACAACATTCCTGTGGTCACTAGATGGCAGTCTGTCCTCCGGGATACACAGGGCCATCGGACTGCATCCCAAGTTGAAGATTAATATGATTTGGATCAGTTCAGTCAATATTAAATCTCTTATAGTGTTGATGAAACAAAAATCTACATCAGAGATGAAATGCACTGTTCACATTGAAGCCTGACTTCTGTCGCTGTGAAGCACTCTATGTTCAGCTGTGTTGCTGAGTCTCTCTTGTCCTCTCTCCCTGTCCTAAATCTTCATTTATTTGAGGTGGTGGGGTTTTGTTGGTTTTGTTTTTTTTTTTTTTTTTTTTTTTTGTTTTGGTTTTTTTTTTTGTGTTGTTGTTTGAGTTTGGTTTTGGTTTTTTGGGTAAGGGGTACTAACAGAGCAGGAAAGGACGTTGCAGAAAAGGTTGTGAAAAAATCAGAAATTTAACATGTGTCTTCATAGGTTATTAAACTCAAAAAGGATAGGAAGTGCAATTTACTGACAAAAGTGTTGCACTTCTCTTGCAATGATAATTTTCAGGGAATCTTCTAAGTCACCTGCTTGAATGCTTAGGTATCAATTTATTTTTCTAATGGAAAAATAATAATTTTAAAATGTTAAAACTTTTTGTGAAAAGTTGTTATTTACAGTTCTGCATTTACTATTTTATTAATCATCCTCAAATGTCAGTGCCCATGCTATTTTTTAATTGAATAAATAGACCTTTTGTAATAAAAATCTCTTTAATTTCTTTTCTGAAAAAAACTTGTTGCAAAAGTTATTAAAATACATATTTAATACTACATTTTTAGCAGCATGCAAAAAGAGCTTGAAATATGTTTAATTATATAAGGAATGTTTTCAGAACAAATGCAAAAATGTACATATACTGCTTGAAGAGTATTGAGGTGTAGAATATTTAGAATAGCAGGTGTTGGATGCTCCCCACCCTTTCCATAAAAAAAGGTTAAGAGCAATTTTTAGAAATTTAGCAATCAAACATATATCTGATGTATTCTATCTCATTTAATTATTCACAGCATGCTAAATTTTTTCTCAACAGCATGTCATTATTGCATCAATATCATAATTAGGAATTTTAACAGTCAAACAGTTTTGCAGTGTATGCTTATCATGATTAGCAAGCATGTGCTGCATATTTCTCTTAACAACACATCAATATCATCATTAGAAAATCAGCAATCAAATAGATTGGTACAGCAAGCATTTGCTGAGCACCATAATATTTAGAATTCAAAAAGGCTTTGTTTAGCATAAGTCTATTTCTGTTTGAATTTATTTTTACTTCTTATCAGAATGGCTATCTTGATGTCATCTTTTACTATAAAACCTTTAAAGTAATGTTTCTGTTAACATAGGATGATACAAATCTTTCCTACAACCTCCAGTAATAGGGTATTAGGATTCACTAAGGTATCATAAAAGTGCTTATGAAAGACTTATAGTACACTGTGCCTTTCACTTTACAAAAAAAGCTTTGAGTTTCAAGGGTCACATTAGTACTGCATACATATGGCTACTTCACTTTAACTGTGTAGAAGACTTGAAAATGCTTTCTCTGTATATATTATTAGCTTGTGGTTTAAAGCCTACTATTTATGAAAAAAAAAACCTCAGCAACCCAAAGTTTACCAAGACCCACAAGTTATTTCTTATGCATTTGAATAGATTTATATAAAGAGTACAATCAAGTATTAGCATTCTAACATGATGAAAATGTAATAGCAATAGGGTTTAATTTTGTGCCATATGCTGGAGAATTAATGGCATGCCCCATCGCTGTAAAATAGGAAGCAATTAACTGTTCTCCCATATGCATAGATGTATTCCCTCTTTTGATCCTGATCAAGTGCAGTGATACATTGATAAGGGAGAAATATTGTAATTAGTAAGTTCAGCTTTGGATGTCCAAGATGTGTACAAATTTTGTCTGAGAAACCAATTGAACCAATTACCTTAAAAAAAATTGCCTATTTCTTTCTAAAAGTGTTGATTGTAAGGTTAATAGAGAGACATGATGCAAGTTGCTTTTGTGACTTTTGTAAATAATTATTGCAGAGGAGAATTTTGGCCTTCTGTCTTCATTACCTTTGAAATACATTTATTTTTAGCTTTGCTTTAAATACATTAACATACTAGGGAATGGCAGAGTCCTACTTTAAAGAACCATTTGTTGGGCAGCGAAAATATGGCCTCTCAACATTCTTAACCAATCATCTGTCTTTGTTTATGCTGTTTATGGCTTGTAGGGTTATAGCTCCAGCAGAGCTAATAGTTGGCATTGGTTTGGGCATTATTGCAGGAGAAATACTCACTTTTCATGGACATGACTACTGCAGTCTCCCCAGCCTGTGTGAGGTCTCTACTAGGGCCAGGCTCCTGACATCTTGCAGTAGGTGAGGGCAAGGACATAGCATATACCGTTTAAAGATGGATAGCTTAACCTTGCCTAACATTTCACCTTGGCTACTGTCGTTTTTCATAGCTCCCTTTTCAGAGCTGATATTGTAGCTTTATGGGTGTGGAAGTGTGATTTTTATCTTGGCATTGGTTTAAGGATAATCAGGTCACGTGCAGAAAGAAGCCTGAACTCTGACAGTTCTGATTTAAAACCAGTGATCTCCCTCTATCTGCCTTGACTGTGTTCTTCAGCAATTTGGTGATGTTAATTCATATGAAAATAAATATTATACTTTTTCTTTATTTCATATCCACTGTTCACCGCATTAAGTTACTCTGCTGTAATCATGGTAATTATACATTCTGGCTTTGCTTCAGATGTGTCTGTGCCTCATGGGAGCCAGTCACATGGCAGCTATACAGATTTTTTTAATTTATTTTTTTATGTCATCAAATTGTCTCCTTTCTGCCTATATACAATGCAGGGCTCATGAACTAAGAACATAGCACAGGGCTAGATGAAGAAAAGCCCTTCTGGATGCTTGAATAGATAGTACAAGCACAAACAGAAACTGCTGACAACTAAGCTTGCCTAACTGTGAGGTAGTTATACTCAGCTGATGCAATAATCATTTGCACAGAACAATAAGCTGTATTGCTGTATATAATATTCTTTTTTTTCCAATGACTCATTATTCTAGAATGATGAGGAGATGAGGAGAATATAAGTGTATTAAAACATAATTGCTTTTCTATTCAAACAAAAGCATGCAGCATACACATTGTGACAAATGCCTAATTAATAGGAGTGGAGCTTTTTTGTTTTGTTTCAGTCTATGGCAATGCCTGCCATAACTGCCTGTTTAAGATCTTAATTGCTTTTAATTTTGACAGTTGGAGAATCATCCAGAAGAATATGCCACTTCACTGCAAAGGTGGCCTGTTTACAAACCAAGACTGTCAGCTTCCATGATTCAAGTTGAACAATTATAAGAACATTAAACTGTCTTGATGTGTTTTCTTTTTCAATCCTTGGTAGAGAAAAAAAACCGCAATAAAAATCTTTGAAAATAATTGCAAAAAAATATGTTACATTTGAAGATGTCTGCATATAAAAAATTATCTCCCATAGATGCATTATCACCAGACTTGAATAAGAAATCTGTGAGCGTTAAAGCCAATCTTATGCAAGCATCTATGTTCAGTTCTCATAATCATTGGTAAATCCTAAACTTATTTCATACTGGCTATTTATTCTCTTCAGAAGACACTGGTTCTGTGTAGTCACTTCCATAAATACATTTGAATATGAAAGATGCCTAGGCAAAATCTCCTTCCACTTACAAATTCATAGTGTATCTTTTCTGTTAATGACCAATGTTACTGGGCTGTAATTCTGGACTCTTCATTAACATCACCTCAGCCAGAACCACCATAGAATATAGTATCTTTAAATTTTGTCTCAATCCCTGTCTTATTACTCAAACCACTGGAAACCTTTCCAGCTCTCCTGGAGCAATGGTTATGGAAAGTGCGCCTGTGCATTATAGTGACTGGTGAACTAAGTACAAACCATTGCCTGCATTTTTTTAACTTTGGTCTTCATCTTCAGTCTTTGTTAGCTGTGTCTCATTACTAATTTTGCCAGGTCCTTCATCGTGACACCCATGACACAATTGTGGTTAAACTGTCTTGAGAGCTAAATGAAAAGAACTTCTCTTTTTGCTTCTCTCAGGAGACCTGAAGACCACACTAAAGGCAAGAAAGACAAATAGGTACGTAAATAAATGTACCAAAATGAGATGTTGTGCAGGCATGAGGCAGCATGTGGTTGTGTCACAGCATTCCCTGTAGCATGAGGAGTTTCTATGCTTGCAAGTCTCAGGCCAAGCATGCTGTCTCTGATGAAGTGTTATCATGAGTTGTTTGAGTATACTTTCTGTTTAAACCCAGTGGAAAATTAGATTTGCCTCCATAAAATGAAATGTAATGACATATGACTTTTGTAGAGCAGTCAAAAAATGGCACTTTATTTTTTGTGTGGCTTTAAATGTTTGCCAAAATTGTAATTTTTTATTTATTAATTAAAGCTTTATTTTATGAAAGCCATGATATACTTTCTGAGGACAGTGGCATGCTCTTTTCAAACAGTACCTCTTTGCTAGTTTCCCTGAAAGCAGATCAGTGAGCAGATACTGGATATATGTGGTGGTCAGACAGGCTGCTTGGTATGTTGTAGTTCTACAGGATAGAAATACAAGATGTTTATGCATATTGTCCTTCAGTCTGGCTCCTCTGAAACAATGCTTGGACTTCTACTTTCTTCTCTTTGCATGTCATCTTGATATCAAGTCAACATCTGGAAAAAATATTGTTCATATATCCATCTTGTTCATATCTATAAGGTACCTGTAAAACTCTTCCAATCCTTTAAGTGAAAGGTTTTGGTGGTTGTCTCAAAAGTAGGTGAATTTTTCCTTAATATAGTCTAGGTTCCTGATATGTTATTTACTAGGGTACGAGGAGTGGTTGAAGTCCCCCATAACTTCTGTTTTCATTGCACCTTCACCAGTGTGAATGTATCAGCACAAAAGAATGTCTTTTCAGGACAGGCTTTCTGAGATACTCTTCCTTTTCTCCCATCACCCTTCTACCTGAAAATGAAAGAGGGAGAGATTTTAAGTAAAAGTGCTATCTCATCTCAGTTTTCTTCCTGTTTCTTTGAATCCATGTTCCACCTCTCCCACATCCAGTATTCATTTCTATATTCAGTATCAAACTGAATTCCTCCTGGATAGTGTAATCTAGAATTGTGATATTACAGTTTACATATCAGTCTAGTGCCTCTTTGCCTGCTGGATGATTTACTTCTAGTATGCAGTTCCATCTTGCTGGCTTTCTACTTTCACTGATTCTCTATCCAAGAGCTACAGGGAAGTCTCAGAAGCATCAGTTCTGTGGTTATGGAAGTGCTACTATACTGCATACCCTTGACTTGAGATTTTTCATGTTGTGATGTTGCTGGGCAGTAAACCAGGCTCCCCAGAGTAATGGTCACAGCACCAAGCCTGAAAGAGCTCAAGAAGTGTTTGGACAATATTCTCAGGCACATGGTGTGACTCTTGGGGATGGTCCTATGCAGGGCCAGGAGCTGGACTTGGATTTCCCAGTGCATTAAAGAGGTAACACAGAGCAATGCTACTGGAAAAAAAGTTTCCTGCTATTAAACAAGAAGATTCCCTCTAAATGCCCAATGATCTGAAATCTGTTCCTGAAACTTCTCCATCTTCACAACTTATATGAACTATTCTCAAAGTATTGCTATTTAAGCTTAGTTTTTGTTTTGTTGGTTTTTAAAATTATTTTACTGGGGTAAGGTTTTGGGTTTTTTCTTTGATGTTATTTTTCTTTTCTTTTTTCCCTAACCATGTTATGACTTCTTTTCCGTCAGGGAATTTATTGTTAAAACTTTTGCATTCATCAAGAATGGTGAGGCTAGCAGAATGTCTACAGTACAGATACAGCCCTGAGGAACATTACTTTACTGAGATAGATGTAAGTTAGTCAGATGGTTTCTGGTTTATGACAAATAATAACATGTAGGCCTCTATTCAAACTAAGGCCTCCTATTGCTAGGGCGGGTTCTGACAGTTGCACTGTATTTTCTGGTAGCCAGCTAATTATAATAGAATACTATGATAATAAATCTTGCCTATGTCTTGATATACTTCATGACTGACTGTGCAATATGGTGAAACACACTTGCGGCTGGAAAATGAACTATATTTTCATGAGTTACTTAGAATAGTGTTATGTTATTTGATGTGTTCCTCAAACACAAAGAAATATCTTAGTGTGAGATTGGACAGAAAGAACATGTAGTTGTTCTTAACCAGAGAGGTAAATGATAAAACAAGTGATGCTTTTACAGATGCCGAAGTTTCAAGAAGTTGCCAGGTTTTTTTTAAACAGTTCATTATATGTAATATAATCCTCTTTTTAATCCTCTATGCGTTGCCAAGGTTTTGGTAAAATCTGATCTAGATACTTATTTTTAACATTGTTTTGCTTGATTTTTATATAGACCTCTGATTTGCAATGAGTTTTCATATGTCACAGAACACAGTATTAGTTCTTTCTTTTTTTTTTTTTTATTTGAATAGCATTTATCTGAAAAAAATATTAAAGTACATTCTATTCTATACATACATCTATATTTCATGTTCAGGGATGATATTCCCCCAAACTGATTCATTTCAGTTCCTACTGCATTTAAAATTTTGTGCCACTTTTTCCTTTTAATTAACACACTTCATTAGAAACCTACTTTATTACCAAAATGCTAGAAAATACATCACAGTCTGAGATAACAGACTGAAGGAAATTTTCTTCTGGAAATAATCTTCTGGAAAATCTGAATATAACTGCATTAGTTCTTTCCATTGCTATATCCCATGTCCATATTGATCACCATTTGAGAAGGATTCTTTGAACATGTAGAGCATGGAGAGCATCCTTAATAATTTGAACTCATTCATACCTTATAGTCTTCTATTCCCCATTTTCCCTTTATAAAGGTTTTTCTTAGATCATTTGTTCACAAGCAGAAGAGGAATGGGGGTGTGAACAGATACTATGAAGTGATCAGCTGAACTGGCAGCAGAGAATGGGTTGAGATTAGGTAGCGATGTGTTTCTGTTTTTTATGCATAGTTCTGTTTGTAACCATTGTTTTTATATCTGGCTGTACACTTGGAGAAGGTATTATTCTTTTACCAGTTCTATTTTTCTGGTGGGATTGTTTTTCCTTTTTTCCATCATTGCAGACTTTTCCTTTTTAGCTATTTCTATAAATCAATCAGTGGGAGGAGTGAACTGCATATTGTTCAATGGGTCTTTAGGTTTCTATTTGGGACCTTTTTAACTCAATATTTCAGGCTACAAGGCCCTGTTTTCAGTGGTTATGAGAAGATTTAATTTGCAACTTGCCTCTTGGATTTAGGTTACATTGAAGTGTTCCCTGCTCAGAGTTTTTTCTTCTTTTCAGATTAATTTTTTCACTTGAGTGTTACATTCTTCAGAGGCAAAGTAAGATGTCTGCTTATTTTGTTTGCAGGTTTTCTACAGATTCACAAGTGCTGCATATTATAGGATTTTCACATCACCTCCCTTCCATATAAATGGCTAAGCATTGCTTATATCTGGAAAGTTAATTAAGTGAGAGCATAGTGAATAGCAGTTCAACCTCTGCCAAGTAGATCTTGTATTCACAGCTGCTGACCTGTTTCTATCCTGTGTGTCTTCTCCATAGATGTTTGGTTAGTTGTGATTCGCAGGCAGAGGTTCTGCTTTCTTGCTGGGTGGCACCACTTCAAAAATATTTCTGTGTCTTGCCTATGGTCCCAACACACTGGATTTCCAATATTTTGAGAGTGCTTGATGAGAAGTAATTTGGCACATTATCAAATGGCTGCAGCCCAGCAATAAGGTATAGGTGGAATTTTTAATATAAAGTTGCAGATGTCACACCTCAACCCAGGTATTTTTTTTGCCTCCTACCTAGTTTATTTCTTTAAAAGAAAAAAAAAGTAAGTATTTGCAAAACTGAACTGGCAATCTCATATTAAAGAGCAATAGTTGCTTTTGACTGAAAGGCAGAGTTCTGTACAGAATTTTTACCGGTTTAGTTTTCAGGTTAAACTTAGTGAGGAAATTAGATGCTGTTCACAGTATGGTTGATTTAAAGAAGTTGTTATTGCCCTTTTAGCATAGAAGCTAAAGCATTCACTTTGTGTGGGGCAGACAACACTGAAAACAAGGTTTTGGGCCAAAGAACTCCCCTTTCCAGGAGTGGACTTCACCTCCCCTGGCCAAGAGTTAATCTGGTTCTACTCATCCTGGTACTGTAAAGATGCTCCAAGATAATGACCTCTTAGTTTTCTTTTCTGAAGCTCTTATTTTTATATAAACGCTTCTGTAATCTTTGGCAATGGATTGTTACAGTAACTGAGTGAAGGTAATTGTGAAGCCTGGTGGTGACCTGCCAAGACAGTCACCTTGCTTCCAGTCCTATTTCTAGGCAGAACTTAATTTATTTAGACAAAGAACATATTAGTACTGCCTAATCGCATAGTTATATCAGGCCCCAAATGCTTGTACAAGCCAAAACACAGGTAAAATTTAAAAAAAAATCAAATTAAAAGGCTGCCTAAAATACATACCTTCTGTAGTCAGAGAGCATGCTAGTAGCATTTGTTTCCTGCTTTCTGGAAGGTCATCTCTTTTTATTTAAATATAATTTTCAGACATATGTGACTAATTTATGACAGACGTTAAGCACTTACTAAGGCAAGACAGAATTACAGAAAGAGGCGAGGTAGAAAATGTAGATATCTTTGTCACTAAAGAGCATTTAGTGACAATTAACAAAGACAGTAGTATGCTCATATAAATAAAGTGTCTCTTCCAGCAGATGTGAAACACCGTCTCTTGTATGCTTAACAGGCTGTGCACTCAAACTGACTGTAGCTGATTCCTGCACTAATTCACATCAAATAGGTGTTTTAAAGTGTTCTTTTCTGAAGGTGAATATGTAACCTCTGATATAGTGAAAAATGTACTGAATTGTTATATCTTCATGGGGAGGTATTTTCTAGAGTTATTTTTGCTTATAAAAATGTTAGTGACTTCAGCTGAAATAATAGTGAAGATAAAAACCTCCAAAACAACACTCTCCCCAGGAAAAAAAAATCCCAGTCTCCTAAAGTTTTCTCATCCTCCTTAGCACTCAAGAACTTACACAGAAAACTGACACAAATCAAGTTTGAACTAAAATCTTCAGAATATGGTTATTTTGATTTAGAAACAGATGGAGGAAAGTGATTGAGGGGGGGTGGGGTGGCACAGAATAGCTGAGGTGGGAATTGACCTTTGGAGACCATTTGGTGCAACCATTAGGGCCAGCTTCAACAGATAGCTTGTCTCTGTTCAACTGCTTTTTTAATATATGCAAGGATGGACACTCCACAACTGCCCTGGGAGACGTTTTAGTGCTTGATCACTCTCAGTAAGATTACTGTATTTTCCACTAGTAGGTTCACTGGGTATCACTGAGGAGCGTCTGTTTCTGTATTTCTCTGACTAGGCACTAGGTTTAGCTGAGCTTAAGATATTTCATATCAGTATACTGAACAAATTGGTATGCAGAAAATTCTTTGGACTGAATTTACTAGAGAATATAGGAAAACTTGTGTTTAATCAGCTCAAGCATGGTCATGAGAATTGAGACTTTATCTGTCTCTCTTTTGCTCTGCTGACACTGGTCTTCAAGGTGCAATGACATTACTTTAAAGTCATAATGAGGTTAATGAGATATGAATATTACTGATTCATGAATGTATTGGTGCTGTTGGTGCCAAAAAGAGAGATGGCACCTTTTTGCTTACTGAAGATGGCTGAAAAGTAAAATTCCCAGCAGGGTTGGCAGTGAGGGATTTCTTAAAGAAATTGCTAAAAGGAATTGTGGAAAATTCCAATTGTGGTTGCTTTAAAAAATAATGCAGTAACATACTTTTCAGTTTTGTTCAGTATCAAAAGTATTCATTGTCACTTTAGGTTTTATATAGTTTCTGAATTCCAGTCATTGTCTTAAAAATTTCTCGTTTCTTGTAGCCGTAGCTCTTAGGTATATAAAGAATAGACTAGACTGTATCCTGTTCTCAGAAATACATATTTCTTCCTTTCTATTCCACTTCAGTGCCTGGTAATAGGGTTCTCCTGGGACTAGGTTGTTTGGTATTACATCTGATTTTATGATAGTGATATGATTTATAAAATTTCAGTATCTGATATGAAGGGAAATCTTAATCAGTGGATCAAGTAATGTTTATAGTCGTACCATTTGACTATTTGTATAGTAGCTATCAATCTGCTTCAATTTAGGAAAAAGAAAATAACTGGTTCTGGTGTGAAAACTGATTTACGCGACATGGTAAGGGCTCATATTCTAATTCTGTGTGGATTACTAGTCATAAAAGGACTAAAACTTTGCCTTGGAAGTAAGTAAATATGTTACAAGGAAGTTGTCCAACAGATGGAGTTGTCAGGCAGGATCCTCAGTTGCTGTACATAGTTTTGAATAATAACTGTTTAATACAGATAAAAGTGAAAAACAGACTAAGAATGTATATATATTTTTTTATTTTTTTTTTAAATTTTTTTAAAATGCAATAGTGCAAGAGGACAAAAGAAGTAAATTTGCGTGGCTTATATTTGGTTCCAAATGCTTACCACCTTGAGTTTTGCACTTTACATGGAAAAGTTTGAAGCCATCTTCTTTTATGCAGTTAGAATGCATTTTAGGCAGTGCAGGTTTAAGTAAGGTAGGTTGGCTGTGAGGTTTTGTTTTGCTTTGTTTTGTTGCTTTATGTTTGGGTTTTTGTTTTCATTTCCCAGTCTGTCAGAGTTTCTATTTCACTTCTGTTGATATTTGGGTGCATGCTTGATCTCTTTGTTTGGGATCTCTAAATACTTGTTTACTAAAATCAGCAACCACTGGCATAGGGTCACTGTGGAAAAATGACAAAAATCAGCAGTCAGCTTCATGCTCCTGTCTTTCCTACATGAAAACACAATGAACAGAACTGAAGTACCATGCTCTGCACTATTTGTGTGCTGGTGTTACATGATGCAGGCAGACACAGGAGATTACAGACAGTACAAAAATCTCCCAAATGCTTAACATCTAGATAAGGTGGAACACTTTATGTTTGCCTCTGGTTAGGCCAAGCCAAGCAGGTGCAGAAATAGAGCTCAAAAAGTGGGAAGAAACAGGAAGTGATAGAAATGGGGTAACAAGAGGATGAACAAATGTGCATAGGAGGGAATTTTGGTCTCCAATTAAGAGAAAACAGATACTTCCATAGAAGCTTCTGTTTCCCAGAAGCTACTTCATATGTGCCTATAAGCAAAAGTTGCTGTTTTCATGCGTACTTTCCTCTTCCCCCTGCTATGCCCTTTTCCCGCTCTCTAACGAAGAGATGTAGAGGATGCAAATAAATTGCCTGTCTGAAATGGAGGGAGCTGTGGGCTTTGGTTGACATTAGTCTATTGTGGAGGGACCCAGATGCATGATGCTCATCAAATTTCTATTAATACTAATTTACTAATATCAATAATAATCTGTTTCCCAGTGGATCGGCTTTCTTGAGCAGGGTCTGTGCACTACTTACAGCTCTCTGAGTCCTTCAACTAAGGTGCCAATAAAGCTGACTGCTGTTCTGGGACTATTGACAGTTATTAAAAATGACCTTGATGTAATTTCATGCCTATCAAAACAAAGGCCGTATGTTAAGGATTATGAAGAGCTACAGTGAACAAAAGCAATGACAGGCTTCTGCTGGGTGTGGGCAGAGGGAAGTCAGCATATGTGAAGATTATTGACTCCTCTCTTTTACTTCTTTTCCTAAGGCACTGAGTGGTGGTGCCCCTTGGCAGGCAACTGTTATGCTAAAGGCATAATTGGAACTATTTAGAGCTCAGGGGTACACTTTTTTAAAGATCTGTCATAGCATATCATCTCAACAGCTAATGTGCTAAAATATCATAAACACTGCTGAGGACTGTGGAGTCCCTATGGCAGGACTGATCAATAACACCCACTGGATGATCTGTCTTCACTCACAAATAGAGTGCATGCAAGGAACACTCTCGCTTTCTTATTCTACCACTTTATAGGCATACGGGGCTTTTACCTTGGTGGCTGTCAGGTGCAGACAAGAAACAATAATTTGGGTGTACCTCAGGCATGGTAATCAATAAGAAGATTTTGCAAAACTGTGTGGATGCCAAGTCCAAAACACAAAGTAAATTGGTTCCCGTTAACAGTCAATATGGGCCATGTTAAATGAGATTACAATTAGAAATCCAGAAAGAGTACAGGTATTACACCATATTATGCCCTTTTCCCTTTGCCCTTAAAAATCAGTTGGCAAGAATTTCCCTATCAACCTAGAAAAAGCAATAATATTTTTCTTCTCTTTGGAGTTTGAAAATGCCTTTCTAATTTGGCAAGTGTGCATGCAGCCCTCAGGCTAGATAGACTTGTGTGGGGAGCAGGTGCTCTGGCTCTGTTACACTAACTCTTGCCCCTAGCATTGACACCTGAGTCTTACGGTTTCCTCATGCTCTCATCAGTCCCACCCCAAACTGCTTCTAGACTGCTTTTAATAATCATATATGTTATCTCTGGAGTCCCTTCAGTGAAATTATCCCCTCTTGTGATGCTGGAGGACCAAGCAGAGAGGGACACTGGATATCCTCAATCGCAACCTGGTGCCTGGTGATAGGAGCAGAGTGACTCTGCTTTCATACCTAGACACTAAAACAATGGCAAGACCTTCATGGAAGCCTCCTCAGCAAGAGAGGATAGGCTTTAAATTATAATTCTGTAGGCAGGAGGAAAATTTTAAATTTAATTGGCTTGAAATAAATAATTTTAGACCATACCAAATTGAAATAACTTTTCTGGTCAAGAAAATAAAAATAGTTCCCCAAAATCTTAAACTGCATACAGGAAATTAGCATATAAAATGTTCTCAAAAATCAGAAACTTCAGTCAGGATTTTATTTCCTGTTTGTTTTGTGTAAGGCACAGGGCATGCAGCCTAAAGTCTCCATCACTGTGGCTCCAGTATTTGTCTTTCAGGATTGTTGTGAATGAAAAATTAATATTCATTCTTTTTTGTGTTTATGAAGTCTGCAGACCATGTTGAGTGATATGAAAAAGGATATAAAGGTAATTTAGAAGAAGGCTATAGAACATAGTAGTGGTTTGGTTTGAGTATAATATGGCACATTCCAGCTTTTTTGGCTTTTTTTTTTTTTTATTTTAAAGGTCCTTATAGCATGAGTCTGTGACAACCCAAAGTCTAAAGCCATAATTGGAGGATTGATCTCTCTGACAAGTATTGTCTTCTGGTTGTTGTCGTGTCAATATCACACTGTCTTCAGTTTTGCTCAAAAGATTCAGCAGACTGGGCAGTGGACTGACACACTTGAAAACTGATTTAGGGACAAAAAAAAAAGTGCTGAAAATGTTTCCTAGTCACACAAATACCTTGACCCAGTTTGCCATGAGATCACACATTTTTGTGTTTCTTGAGTCACTACTGTGAGCAGCGTGTAAAGGTGGAAAGAAGCCACCAGAGAAGTGAACAGGTTGCAATGGTCGTATTTGTCATTTGCTTAAATACATCATGTAGAATCTGAGACTGCTGGATTGAGTTATTGGCATAATGGCCATTACTCTCCTTCCAAGGTTTTCCTTAATGTCTAAGCAAGATGCACATGGAAACTTAGGTGTGAAAGCCTGCCCAGTGACAATATAGTTTTCTTCCCAAGACTGTATTTTGTGGAAACAGAAAACATGACATATGGTTTAGTTTATTGAGCAAACTTCTGCTGCTGCTCTAAATGGCTGTTTAGAGTATGTATGCTAGTGATAACTAAACCTGGTAATCAAATATGCTTTTCTAGTTTTAAGTTTGAACTTGAAGGCCTTGAAAATTTAATGAAAAGAAACTTTAGGTGTTATGAATATGCTTATAGTTACCATGAAATTCTGAATCTCTCAGTTTTCCTTTTTTATTTTTTTCTGATAAATTTCACTAGGAAACTTGAACCAATGTGTACATTCCCTATATAATAATACTTAAATATCCTACCATCTGTAATGTGCCTATTTGTGCAATATCTCTATGAAGGAAGACAGTGTTATCATAATTACGTTTAAAAATAACCTAGAAAGTAGAGATAACAAAATTATTCATGTAAGCAACTGTTGAAATTTTAGAGGGCCATTAAATAAAAGTTTTTGCAAAGAAGGGTAATTTATTATTTTTATCAGGGAGATAGATATGAACAGTCTCTTCTACTATGAAATCTTTGACAATGTTCTAAAAATGGTGAAAAAGTTGTTACTTGAAGGGATGAACTATCACTATACATGTCACTTTTTACACTAGGATTTATTCATGCTGTCTTAATGTGGAGAAGTAACTTTTTTTTCAGTTGTTGATTTTTTGGTCTCTTTTGGCAAACTGAGTTTTCTTGAGTGCATTTCCTTTGGGAATATTCACCAGGATATATTTTAATGAGTTTACACAAACAAATCTCTCTGAGTGTTGACAACGTCTCAACTTTCATATTATAAGTTACTTTTTCACTAACATCACTACCTAGTACTATAATTGTGCTTTAAAGAAAAAGAGCGGGGGAAAAACATTCATATATAACTAAAAGAAGTGCAAAACTGCTTAGACAGGGCCTCAGTTACATGTCTGGTGATTCTACTGCAGTTGACTTCCATGACTAATGAAAATCATTACATTAAAGCAAATATCAACTAAATAGGCAAAAATATAAATAAAAGCAAAGTATAATAAAAACAATCACAAAGACAATTAAACAATATTTAGAAGATCAGGCTGAAGACATGATATAAAGGACAAGTATAAGATGGCAAAGACTGCAAGACTAATTTCACAGACTTTTATTTTAACCTAGCCTTTTTAAAATTAAAAGGATTTTATAATTCTGTAATTTTTTAGGTGAAACTAGCTTACGCTGGCATTGTAAAGTTTTCTCTTTTTTCATATTAAAAAAGCAACATCATTTCAGTTTATATTCTGGCCTTTTGTAATGTGTCAAATATGTCATTGCTATATTACCAGATCAAAGAGTTCTAAGTGACACTTTCTAATCAAGACTCTCGGGAGGTTTCATTAGTAAACACAAACAGGAAACACTTGGGATAATGGTTCAATACATATTGTACAGTTCTGAAGGAAGTATAAATCAGACTTTTTTTTAAAGCAGCAAGTCACTTTAAAGCTGTGAAAGTTAATAACATCCTAAAACAATGTTTAAAACTAAAAATACAATCATTTAGCTGAATGCTGTATTTTATCAGATCTCTGCCCTCTTGCTAAATGTTTTTAGGCTGAATCTCTTTACAAAAAGGTAATCATTTGCACCCAGCATTTCAGCTAATAGAAGAATACAGAGCTGACTGCCAGAAGAGTCATTTTAACATAGCATTTAGTCTTCATCAAAGTTTTAATGCTGCTGAGAGATCCCTTGCTGAAAGAACTGAAGCTATGAATGAGGAGGCGTAAAATGTGGGCCTGTGGCATACAAATGTCTTCTAACAGCCTGCAGAATTTTTCCTATCCTACTCTTGAGAAGCATCTCAAGGACCCAAAGACTACAGAAGTGCATAAGTCCATATATTAGTTGCACTCTTTTCTCTCACTGCCATCTGGCTCTTGAGAGAAAAGAGCAGTTTTCATTGTCTTTTTGAGAGGCACTTGGAAGAACCTGTGTAAATAGGCAGTAGTACATGATATTTGTTATCTCTTTGGGACAAATTGGTTGTACTGTGTTTAGTTTCTCCAAATAGGTGGTTTTGAGATGGGTTGAACAGAGGCCCGTGCTTGCCAAGCCTATGTCAAATAGGCTTTATTCTGCTCAGACTTTGGCCATCTTTCCAGCAATTGTGGATGTTTGACAACCCAGAGTGTGAACTTTGCATGGGCTTGTAGATATCTGACAGAGTTGTTAAGTTTACTTTATGCAGTTCATGAAAGTTGTGAGTCAACAATAGGCATATTCAAACTAAAGACTGAACATGACCTCTTGTTCTTCCACTTTGAGGCAAAGGCCTATTAGGTAAATTTGCCTGAAAAAAAAAAGCACTAAGTATAGACAAAGAGGTCTTGGACAAGATTTCCACCAAATAGTCTTCAATATAAACTTCCCTTAAATTAGCATTAGCACAAATACTTTACAATAGGTATTCTGAAAGGGAAGATTATAGTAAGTCACACTGACTGAGAACCATCCTTATGTAAGAAGAGAAATTAAGTTTTTAATTAGTGAGAAAAATTATCCAGTAGTCACTAGAGAGGTTCCTCAAGGATCAGTCATTAGACAAAGATTAGTTCTAATTTTTCCTAATATTCAGGATAAAAGATCATCATCATGACTAGGCTTTGTGATCGAAGATTTGGGAAGGGCTCTACCAATGTGGGTGTGTCCTTTGAGCCTGCGCAGTGGATTTTTTAGGTGAGGCACAGCGTGTGTGAAACTGGCTCCATCCTTTAACTCCTAAGGTTCATTTGCCATGGCTGAGCAAGCTTGGACAGTGACAGTGAAGTCCTCAGGACTAGAACATACAGCACCCGGCATTCCCAGGAGGTCTCCCATCCAAGGACTAATGGGGGCTGATCCTGCTTAGCTTCCGACATCAGATGGGATTGGATGTCAGGAAGGCATTTAACTACCTAGCATAAAAGATAAGGATGTGCTAAAACCATACATTGACAGCACAAATCTGAAAGGCATTGTAGTGTAAAGGCTTGGAAAGGTCTGCAGGAAAAATGAAATTATTTTAAAAACTCTGAAGGGAAATCAAGTCCTTTTCAGGCTTAGTTTTGTCTCCTTATTCAGGCATATCTATTATAGGATTAAATTAGGCGTATTTTATACTGGCTCCCTTGTCTTTAAGCATTTCTGCAAATTACTTGGGATTCTGAACAAGGATTGGTCCAGCATGGGTGTTGATAGGAGGCCCATCTGGAATATATTGCAAACCTTTTTTTCTCCCATGAATCTTTCATTTAGTGCATATTTAGTGTTTGTATAAAAATCTATTAGGAGTATCGATATTTTTTCAAAATTTGACTTAAAAAATCAAAAACCTTTTCTTCACTAATATGTTTTTGCAAATATGCAGGGACCAGCTTCAGTGTTGCTAACCCATGTTGGCTTCTTTTTCCAAAACTGAGGATTTAATTTCTCTTTAATTATCTCTAATATACAATGAAGAGAGTAGTCTTTCTTTAGACTCTTACTTTTGAATGAGTTGGTAAATGATTGTATCTTCAATGATTAAAATGGTTTATGATCTAGAGCTCTGTCGCCCTCTCTGTCCTCTTTCATCTGTAAATATATTTGGATGTCTGTTTTCTCAAGCTGCCATGAAAGTGAATTTTAACATCCTTGGTTCATCTGACGTGTTTCACTGCTCGTAGTTTAGAGCTTGATCCTGCCAAATCATCTGAAATATGATTCCAGCCTGATGACCGCATTGTTCTATATTATTTTTTGTGAAAATGTCCTTTTTTTTTTTAATACTTTGGATTCTGACACTTAAAATCCAGAACAAAATTCCTATTTCCTTATTCTTACATTAGTTTTGTAACATATTTATTTTGCTTGGCTCAAAAACCAATTCAACCCAGCATTTCTAAATTACATATCTCACTTTTTGACTTGGCCTCATTTATTTTAAGTTATTGGTTGCACTGCAAATGTTCAGACTTCAGCTGTGCTTTTTTGCATGTTTGAGGTATTGCATAGGAAGATCAACTAGACTCAATGACCTGATGATCATATGGCAATGCCAATCTAGTTTTAGTCCATAGTTTTGAGATGTCTCAGAGAAAGACTTGTTCATCAATAACTACGATGGCTGACAGCACATCCCAGTCCAAGGTGTCAGTGTGCCACATTCTCCTTTGTAATTAGTGTAATGTCATCGTACCAGGTGTAGGTTAATACAAGAGTCTGCTTGCCTGAATGATCACTGCTATGGAGAAATTCCCTTATAAATGTTGTATCACAATATTTTTTTGCCATGTTAGTTTCCTGGATGGTGGCTGCCAACACTGAGAACATGGAAATCAAATTCTGGCCGACTGTTGTTATAACGATCTTAAAAAGGGGCCTAAAGATTGATGTAATATCACCAAATATGAGGACAATCATATGAAGAGGTTACTAGCTGTAAACACTTTTACCTATTGTTTCCATACAACACACTGCCTTGTGTTTCAAAAAAGCAAGTTGTATGATATATATAAAGCCAGGAAGAAAAACTTGCCTTGAAAAGCACTAGATCTGTAAATTTTGTATTAAGAAAAAAATAAGCATGATCTCCAACAGCAGGGAACAAGAATTACTCCTACATACACCTGGGTACTGTGTTTAACTGAGCTCACTGCTTTCAGAAGAAATAATGCAGCAATTGTAACACTCCAATTGAACCACATCATCATAAACCAAACCCTTAACTTCTTAATTTTAGCCCCTAGGTGCCTGCTCTTAATATTATAATGATGGGATTACAGTACAGTGATTTAAAAACTATGGTGGGTATCAGAGTGTAACATTTACCCAGTTAAGCGCAGTCAGATCTTGGTCAGAACCTCGCCATTTTCTTTCATCATGCTTTGTTTCTGTATGTAGATTTGTGAAAGTCATGGAGTAAGCCTACGAGTTTTTTATGGAATGAAGTCATTTGCAAAAAGCTGCTGGCAAGTTGGTCTACCAGTTAAAATATTGGATATTAAACCTCATGTTAGTGAAATTTCCTAATCAGAAACTAATTTGTTATGCATTGTGTTATGTCAGACTTGATCTGTTCTGGTCCCAATGAGGTTTTGTCACGTGAAAGGGGGGAGAGACAGAAATGCAAAGACTTCTAGTTCCACTTGTATTAATATAAAGTTATTAGCTATAAGAGTGCTCGGAACAATCAAAGCTTTATGAACCCAGCACTGCCTGACGACATTGGACAGAACACAGGCTGGAAAAATTTTTGACTCCCCTATGAGGACCACACTTAAGCCAGGGAGAACTTACTAGCAACAAGCACCTCCAGATAATAAGATTCTTATGCACTCAACAGTGCTTACTGAACTAGGATAGCACACGGGTTTCTGACCTCTGATATGAGACCACACTTAAGCCAGGGAGAACTTATAGCTATATAAGCGTCTCCAGAAAATTAGAGCCTTATGTTTTCCAACACTGCCTATCGACTATGGACAGCACACAGGTTGGAAGGGTTTTTAACTTCTGATATAAGACCACAATAGCAAGAAAAGCACTTTCTCCACAACATCTCTTGAAATAGCATTTATTAATACAAGTATGTGACAGTTATTGTGGGTTTTGCATTGCTGGTGATAATGTTTAGCTGCAAGATTGTATTTAATTGATGACAAAAGACTCAAAAAGAAACCAGCACAAAACGTATTTTACAAAGACAAGCACTCCAAACTTAAGTTTCATTGCAGCAGTATATCCCACTCTCATAACAGACAGAAACTAGCAACAAAAACTACTAACTAGAAACAGCCTCCTAAAACACTTATCTAGACACCCTTTCAATAACATAGGACAATAAAATAGCTTGCACACCAGTCTCTCTGTAACACAAAGCAAAAGGAAAGAGCTGCTTCTCATCAACACACATGTTGAAAAAAGAAACTGCACACTGCAAAAGAAGACAATAATTAATATAAAGGAGCAGAGTGTAAAGCAAGTTACTGTTATTAGTATTAAAGTAGCAAAACACAGTGAAGAAGGTGCTTATAGACTAAGAATCAAAGTAGCTGTAAGCATAAGATGTAAGATGAAATGTATAAAGAAATAAGCTTTGTAAGAGAGTAAAGTATAAGATATAAAGTATAGAAAGCACATGGTTTTCTCATCCCTACATTGTTCCAAGAGGTGGGAGGAGGCAGAACAAGCTGTTACCAGTTACCCCAGCAGAGACGATGGCATTTCTCCCCAGTTTTGGTTTAAACTCCTCTTATTTTACACCTTTTTTTTTCTTCAGGTGGTTTTGTGTGACTAAAGTCAATGTTCTGGGGGTGATACAGATGTTTGAGGGGGTGGCTCCTTGGATCTGCAGAGTGCCACAGCGTGCGGCAAAGAAAGGTGATGCTAAGTCAATAACATTCCATTCTTTGGTAACACCATCACTTATCAGCATCCCTCCAGGGGCCTGAGGCGTTTCCCTCAAGTAATCAAGGCTTATCAGTCCATCACTCCACAGGTTTATTTTTCAGTGGTGCAAAAAATGACTGCTTTAGCAATGAAGCTGCGTATATAGCTTGGAAATCACAGTATTTATTGGTATAACAAAAGGTTGTGGTGGAGTTTTTTTGTTTGTTTGTTTTGGGGTTTTTTTTTTTAGTCTCTGGTGTAATGGTTATAACTCTTAGTTTGTTACGAAATATGCTATTTATTATACTATCATGTAGATGTAGGGACTAATCACAGTAACAGCAATAATACTTACAATAATATTCATCAATATTTTAGATCACTTGAGATACTTATTAAGGAGAAAAGTTCTTTGATTTATCATGACGAGTCCTGGTTTTATTATTTAGCCTTGTCATCTTTAGCTGTCAAAAACATGAGTGACCTGCCAGCATGTTGCCTTGTCACAGGGAAGATCTACAGAAGATCATTTTAGATATGATTTGTGTATTAATGATCTTTCTGACTTAACTGAATTTGGGAGCAAAACCTGAGGCAATTCTGATGTTGTTGGGGGACAGTAGTGGTAAATGAGCCATTCTCATTCTGTTCAGGAATCCATGAAACATGTGCTATGTTCATTTATTTTTTCTTCTGACACAACCTCCATTTGAAGCTGCCACAAACCTGCAACAACTCCCTTGTATTATCTGCCTATGTTGTAAAATACATCTCTTCACATCATATGTGGTTACTGTGCAGGTATACACTGTAAAAGTGTGCATTTTTTGCTGTATCTCTCCTTCTTCAGAAAACTCTCCACTATAGTTCAAAGCTATTCACTCTACTATGAGGATTCTTTTATTTGGAAGTTCGCTCACCTTTTTTTCCACCTATGAGTTTGAGATCAGTAGTTTCTGTCTCTGAAGATGGCTGAGAGAAGAACGTTTTTTGGTGCTTGTCCTGGACTAACATAATAGCATGAAAGCAAATGATAGGGAGAGAAAGTAATGTTAACAGACTCAAAAACTCATATGAACTTCCCTCTCTCCTTGCATCTTCCCTCTAAAAAACCCAAAGCAAACCAGAAATACCCCCCCGCCCCAAACCAAACCTCAAAAATCCAACCAATGAACAACACAGCAGAAAAAACTGGTTATAAAATAAATTCCCAGTAATGACAACTTTTAAAGTCTTGGCCTACACCAGCTGAATATTGGTACCTATGATGTAGGGCTGACTGCTCAGTTTGGTTCAAAGGGGTTCTGTCTATGCCCTTGCAAAAGCACACCAATTCACCTACACATATTGTGCATGAAGGTGAGCTGCACCTGTCAGATCTTGTGCGTGAATTCTTGATATGAAGAAAAACTGGAGTATAAGGGAAACTGGGGTTTGCTACCATTTTACTGCTCATTGATTATATGGCCACTAATGTTTCTCTTAATAATTCACCTGTAGCATATACATGGTGTGCCTGGAAACCTACAGATACATGCACTATATACCTTTCCTAGCTGTACATTTACCTGGATATGTCTTCAGGATTATTTTTAAATAGATGCACTGCATTACACTCCAATTCCCTTCTAAAATAGCAGATAAATTTTGCCTAATGCTGGCATTAGTCAGTTCTGTATTCATAGATCCTTCAGTCTAATATTTGTGCTCTCCTAGATATTCATGGTTTGGCATCACTTCAGCCTTCATGCTGAGGACTTTCCTGGAGTACAGCCAAGGTACTGAGTATGAAGGATTAAATTTGCCCTTGTTTCATAGCAAGGTTGTATGGGAGCATTCCAAGACTGATGTGCATAATTTGACAGTCAGGAAGAGAC